>NW_028152259.1:1737500-1860000 GCF_964638095.1 Poromitra crassiceps
CTGGACTTCTATGGTGAACTCGTTGGATCCAGCTAGAGCCATGCGGTCGCTCCACAGCGAGCCAGCTGCACTGCAGGAGCCAGGGTCGCACTCGGGCTCGGCGTCTGGAGCTTCATTCTGAGGGAATGTAGAAAAAGGCGTTTAAAATGTTGCTACAGAAGTTAATCACATCTAAACACTTTAAAAACCCGACATAAAATAATGTTTTCTGCAATTATCTTTGAATGTATTTGAATGATTTGCGTAAAAAGTGACAGCCCTATAGTGCATGAGAATTTAACTGTCAATAGCAAACAGGTAGTGTAAATTCTCACTTAAAAAACATGTCCAATCTTAATGAAAATAAATGAAAAAGCGTTCTCGTCGTTACAGATGTGTAATTTGGTGTATGTAGCGTGCTGGGCCGGGTGGAGTCATCTACTTACCATGAGGACTTTGATGAGGTTCTTCTCAATCCTTGACTTTTGCTCCTCCTGCAAGGTAGAAGCTAGTGGACGACAAGAAGACTACGTCACAACCTTTAACACTCCTACATTACATTACAGCATCTCCTGTGTGTGTGTGTGTGTGTGTGTGTGTGTGTGTGTGTGTGTGTGTGTGTGTGTGTGTTCACTAGAGATGCGCATGCTGCAGTTATAACCGCGCTGACCGTGGATATCCATGGATCATAAAAATAAACATTCTGATTAATAGCGGATGGGATGCGGGCGGGTGAAATGATATATCATTAATGAGGAACATTAATATTAATTACGTTACCTAGTCTATTAACGTATTTTAAGCTGCATTTTTCGTCAGGCACATGTTAGTCACCTATTGTTAGATGGCAAGGACCCCCAAGGACTCAAAGCAGTACTAAACAAATAGCCACGCGATGGGACGCCTTATTTTTTAACTCCTTATATGGTCAATGATGTCACCAGAACAAGGAGTCTCCACTGAAGACACGTTGGAAGAGAAGACGCGCTCGTATTATTTTCCCATTACAGGTCAATCCAGTCTTGATCTAAACTTAAAGCTATAGCATCAGTTAGCCTAGTATGCTACATGGGCAAGTGATGGACTGGATTATAATACAGCATGGAAGCTTATTTGGAGTTAACTGCAGTGATCGCACCGACGGCAGCACAAACAGTTAAGTTAATCTGCCCAAATCGCTCCTTTATAGCGTTGTGAAATGTCGGGTGCAGATCTAAAAATAGTACAAAATAATTTGCGTGGATTTATGGCGGGCGGATGCTTCATTAGGGTGGCATAAAAGCTCATCCTCGCATCTCTAATGTTCACACAAATATGCAGGTTTTTTCTTGTATTGTAAAACCTTAGTTGGTCGCCTAAACATGGCATGTTTTAGTCTAGAATAGGCAAAAGAGAAAATATTTATTTTCTGAATTATTTTGTGTTGAGTTTTTTTCTTGGGTGACTCTCAATGATAATAAAAAAAAATCTCCCCAATTATACTCAATTCCCCCTGCTGTCCCGGTCGTTGCTCCACCCCCCTCTGCCGATCTGGAGAGAGCTGTAGACTAGCACCATGCTTCCTCTGCTACATCACCAGCCTCTTCTTTTCACCTGACAGTGAGGAGTTTCACAGGCAGGACATAGCTCGAGGGAGGATCACGCTATTCCCCCCAGTTCCCCTCTCCCTGAACAGGCGTCCCCACCGACCAGAGGAGGCGCTAGTGCAGCGACCAGGACACATACCCTTAATCTGGCTTCCCACCCGCAAACACAGCCAATTGTGCCTGTATGGACGCCCGACCAAGCCGGAGGTAACACGGGGGCTCGAACCTGCGACCCTCGTATTGGTAGGCAGGGAATCTACTGCTGCACCACCCGGACGCACCTCTCAATAAGATGCTGGCTTCCCAATTGGCCCTCAGTCATGTGAGTGCGGTGCAGAGGAACAGACAGCAGACCATGTCATTCTGGAATGCCCGATGTATCGGGCTCCCAACAGGATGCATGGCCTGCTGTCTGTGGATGACGATACGGTGACATGGCTGCTAGAGGTGTGCCCAGAAATATAGCCCGGGTGAACCCCCCCCCAGGCCGGGGTGGTAAAAGGATAGCCCCTCGGCCCCGTACCTGGGGGAGTGGAGAGAAATCACCTAACCCAAACGACAGAGTCATGAAAACTTTGAGAACCCCTCATTTAGATAAAAGGGATAGTTCAGATTTTTGGAACCCTAGCCCTATTTGCTACTTACCAATGATGATATTGATCGGTAGATTACTTTCTCAGCACAATCCATGCTGCTCCTCAAACCAGCTCCAGAGAGTTAGCCACAAACAAATAGAAGGTCAACGGGGTCACGCTCCTGTCTGTGCAAGCTGACTGAGGCTCACTGAAATGTCCTCCACAGTGCACACACAGTACATTTCAGCAAAACTCCATTCACCTTGTATTGGTTTATAGCTAACTATCTGGAGCTATTATGACTATCTGAGGCCATTTACACATGGCATTAACATGCGTTTTCTGCCATCAGATTGCAATCAGATTGTATTTTATCACTTCAGCCTGATTCCATTTACACCTGGCACTAACATGCGTTTTGGGTGAACAGATTGCAATCCGATTGCTCTCCAGCTCGAACGTCATCACGCGCGCGCCCCCTGAACGTGTGCATGCATGTTTCATACATGCACAGGGAAATAGAGGTTATTGTTAAGCTCAAATGCACAGTGAACGTCCCCTTCACCTGGACAAAACGATGGCCGATCACGCAGCACTGCATCTATTTCTTTATCTGTTTATTAACAATGACACTGGGTCCGAGACACACACACACATACATACGTTTTCCGTGCATGTCATTAGCTGTAACCACCTGTGTTGCGTTCAGGTAACATCCTAAATTACAATGTTATACAATTGAGAGCATAATTTCTCTTTTATATGAAAGGAAAATGAGGGGGAAAGGGTTCGAACCCTTTCTCCCTCATTTTCCTTTCATTTTCCACTCCTTTCCAAAGGAGAAGTGTTGATATAAAAGAGAAATTATGCTCTCAATTGTATAACATTGTAATTTAGGATGTTACCTGAACGCAACACAGGTGGTTACAGCCGTGGCAAAACCTCCGCAGCAAAACTTTGAAGCAACGCTACGATTGTTGTGCAAAAGCGGAGCGGGGGGGAGATAGAGAATTTTTAGCCGGTCCATGGTGACAGGCTGCCTGTGTGTGTGTTCATCTGGCACAGCGGCGAGATGAGGGCACACACCGGTGCGGTGCTGCCGGGGAATTGCGTTCAGGTGTGAGTGCCGTCACCGACTTCCGAAGATTATGTATTTCCGTATGGTAGTTGCTGAATGCGTTTTGAGAGGACGCATTGCATTTACACTTGTGTTAAATGTTGTCATAATGCGTCCCTGACCACCTCCGGAGGTGGTTTGGCCGATCAGATTGCAATCCTTCTTCAATGCGTTTTGGGGGTGTTTAAACCTGTACTTTCAAGTGATAAAATACAATCGGATTGCAATCTGATGGCAGAAAACGCATGTTAATGCCAGGTGTAAATGGCCTCCCTGATAGAGACACTGCATGTAATAGGCCACGCCCATCACGGGGGAAGAGCTCCGTTCATTTCCACACACCAGCATCATTTTCCTTGAATTAAACATAGCTAAAAGCTGTTGTGTGGTGGGCTGCGCAGAAAACAAATGTAAAAAATCACCAGTTAAAGTTTTTTTGTACTCCTGAGCAAAACAAGGAAGCCATTGAGAATTGGCGAGAAGAAGAATATGGATCTAGCTGTCAAGGAAGTAAGTTGGAGTGTTCATCTTCCGTATATACGATCTTTTGGTGGAACACGCAACCATGCACGTGACATAGGAGGACGCCAGGATTGGACAGGAGTTTGTGTTTTCCCCCGTCTTGGGCGTGGTTTCTGAATGATGACACATTACGCAGCGTCTCTATTAGTCAAACCAATTCAAAATGTTGAATTTCGCCGAAAAGCGACTAGTTTGATCGTCATATCTGATAGAAAGAGGAACAACATGGATTGTGCTGAGAAAGAAATCTTGCAACCTGTTGCACCAGCTGTTATCTCTTAAAGGGGACTAAACCCCCAGAATTCTGCCAAAACAGCATGCTGCTTCATTTTTTTAAAGCAGCAGAGTCCATAGTCCATCTTCTTCATTTTAGTTTCCGCCAGACTAGGCACGGTTTAGTGCATTGCTGCCTCACACTGGTGTAGATACGTCATTGCACATTTATTATACAGGGCTGTGGGTTTCATGATAATGCCTCACCGTGGCTTCGACTTCGCCCGTGGCGTGTAGGGGGAGTCAGCCAGGACTGGTAGGTTACTCCAGCTCCCTGGTGTAACTATTAACTAATAGTTAGCTAGCTACATAGGACAGGATTTTTTTATCCCATTTTTATCCCCCATTAGTGCTAATTTTAATTTATTTATCCTGGTTGCTGCTCCACCCTCTGCCAATCTGGGGAGAGCCGAAAACTGGCTCCATGCTTCCTCCGAGACATGGGCAGTTAGCCAGCTGCTTCTTTTCACCTGACAGGGGAAGCTTCGCCGGTAGGACATAGCACGTGGGAGGATCACGCTATTCCAACCAGTTCCCCTTCCTCCGAACAGGCGCCCCTAACGACCAGAGGAGGCACCACTTCAGCGACCAGGATATTGCATGAGAACATGCAAACTCCACACAGAAAGGCCCTTTTTGACGACCCCACCCGGGCGGTGGGCACTGGAGGACATGCGGACGGGCACGCACTCCTTCACAGCGTCTCACAGCGTCCCAGGTGGGAATCGAAAGCTAGGACAGGATTAAGCATGTTTACAGCCTGGTTCAAAAAAACAGTTTTGCTCTATATCGCTAATTTCACCTTTCAAGATAGATAGAAGAGACTATGTTTTGGGGCTGATTGACAGGTCACCTGTCCAGTGATCATGCAGCTCACCGATCACAGACCGATAGCAGGCGGAGCTGCAGCTCTGGGAAAGCCCTGGTCTGGCACGAGTTGCGCAAGAAGCAAGATGGCAACGGCCACACTAGGCTTCAAAACTAGAGTCCAAAAACCAATGAGTGACGTCACGCTGACTCTGTCCATATGTTTGATATGGTGTAACCCAGTGCTTACCTCTGCCCAGCAGCTCCATGCAGTACGTGATGTAGTCTTTGACGTTGGCCATCAGATAAGCACAGCGCAGGGCTGTGCTCAAGATGGCCGTCAGCAGACCCCACCAGCGCTCTGTGCGATAGTCACACATCACATAGTCCAACAGCCTACACACACACACACACACACACACACACACACACACACACACACACCAAACAACAAGGTATATTTTTTCACCTAGGTATAGAAAAACATGGTGTAGAGCAGTATATTTTTTGAAAGCAGATTTGGTGACTTACTTCAGGGCTTTGGTGTAGTCTTTAGCATGGTAGTACTCCTCTCCCATCTGCACCACTGGACGAGAGAGAGAGAGAGAGAGAGAGAGAGAGAGAAATACTTCTCTATAAGAAAAGACTGACAATGTGAGGTAAGACCAATACATTTAAAAAATGCTTTCTCGAATGCAACAGCAGTAAGGAGTCGTGTCCACAGAACGCTTTTTTTTAGCTGCCAGCGCCTTTCTGCAATTCGTTCTCCATGGTAAAGATGCTCTTGCTCTAGGAGTGCTCCCCAGCACTGCGGCTGGTGTTAAGCGCTCTGGGCGCCCTTAAGCAGTAAACATCTCAACTTTTAGAGAGGAGCGCTGCTCATCAATGCAGTGTTTCCCCTACCATTCTACAAGCCTGGTGGGAAAAAAAATGCAAAAAAATAAATAAATACATTTGTGGTGTATGGACACGGCTCATTCCAAGCCATAGGTCAGGAAAGCTGGTTGGGAAATGAAATGATGAGAAAAGCTGTGGTACTCACTGAGGTGGCTCTTCATACGAGGACACTTGTACTTCTTAAACTGGGCCACAGCGTTACTGAGGAGGGCTATGATCACCTCCTGCATGGAGAGAGACCATCAAACACCTTAACACATTTCATTGATTCAGTAGGTCACAGGTTGGCTTGGTTGGTTCCAGCCTTAAAACTCGTTATGTAAGGATTTTTCAAAATGTCTATGGAGAAAATGAATGAGGAACTCTCCTCCGGGGCTTGAAATGTCACGTGACTGTTGAGCTCTAATAGATGGGGAAGATGTGTGCATATACTGTATCTGTATGTCACCATTGGTCAAAAGAGTTGGAAAATATCGGGCAAAAACAAAAAAATCCAATATCATACATTTTTAGATTTTTTTGCTGTTGGGTTTAAGTGGGGTGTGCTGTGTCCCCAAAGACCAAGGTATACACCAAACTACTTAGCAACCCCTCCCCCTAGTGTTTACTATGTACTGTCTGTGTGTTTAGTATGTACTGCCTATGTGTTTAGTATGTTATAGTGTAGTGTACTGTCTATGTGTTTAGTATGTTATAGTGTAGTGTACTGTCTATGTGTTTAGTATGTTATAGTGTAGTGTACTGTCTATGTGTTTAGTATGTTATAGTGTAGTGTACTGTCTATGCGTTTAGTATGTTCAGTGTGTGTATTCTTGTATGTAATGTGTGTATTGTGTGGGTACTAACAGAATGTGGTACGTCTCTCTCTTTAATCTGGAGGGCCAGTATTCCTGTCTTCTCCTTCTCACCGTCTGGAGGGTCGATACCTGGACATTAAAACAATACGTCAATGCATTAGAGGCATTAGCCCTAGCTATATATTAAAACAACACGTCAATGCATTAGCCCTATAGCTATATATTAAAACAACATGTCAATGCATTAGCCCTATAGCTATGTATTAGAGACACTAGTAGTACCACATTATGGACAGAGGTGGGGCAATTGTATTATTCTAAATGTCAAGTTGACCTAATCTTGGGGGCGGCTGTGGCTCAGGAGGTGGGGGGGGGGGGGGGGGGTGGGTCGGCCACTAATCAGAAGGTCGGGGGTTCAATCCCGGGCTCTCCCAGCCTGCGTGTCGAAGTGCCCTTGGGCAAGATACTGAACTGCAAATTGTTCCCTGTGGTTGTGCCAGCACCCTGCGTGTTAGCTTGCCGCCATCGGTGTGTGTGTTTGTGTGTGTGTGTGTGTGTGTGTGTGAATGTAGGCATAGACCAGACCATAAAAGCATAAAAGCATTAAGAATGTGAAGTGTCTGTGTGAGTGAGTGAGCAGAATTGTGTTTGGCCACAGCTGTGCCATTTGACGTGTGATTGGCCTGAATCTTTCAGGAAGTGTAATCAGCCTCTGAAGTGGACTGTGAAAGCCCTCTGGAGAGAGAGAGGAGAGGAGAGTGAGCGAGGCCTGACTAACTGGCTCATCACACAGGGACGGGTGTTCAGCTAGTAGATGATAGATGCTGCATGCAGCTTCCTCTACCGCCACTTTCTATTGGCCCATTGGCAGGAAGTGGAAGTAGGAGGTCTGACACTCTGGCACTCCCTGAGTCTCAAATCATGTGATGATTTATCACCGTAAACAGTTTAGAGTCCAGCGATTTATGTTCGTTGCGACCGACCATGATCACATTCCATCATCGGTGATAACGACAAGTGTTTATACTTCCAGCGACGGGCGATATGCCATCGTTGTGATGAACGTTGCGACCATCGTCAAGACTTCATCTGGATTCAACTTTGACCCCATCGTTGGCTCCGTTGTCATGACAACCCCAATTTTTTGCTCTCTCCTACCGCAATTTCTGAAGCTACTAGTTAGCTAGTTAGTTGAATTAACAATGGCAGAAGATCACATAATTGTGGAAAACTTGTTTGGCTGACGACCGGGCAGATTATAAAGATGCTGTTAAAAAGGCAAATGCCTGGAAAGCGGACATTCTCAACACAGACGGTAAGTAACAGCTAAAACATCGTTAGCATGGATAATCACACAGCATGTTAGCAAGCAGATAGACAGTTTTGTAATGTTGCAATCAAAACAGTAACGTGACTGACTTGACTGGCAGCTTCTCTGTCTGTCCGTCCGACGTCCGTGTTGCATTAATCCATGTGAAAATATCACAACACATCCTGCTCTGTGATGTGTTCTCCTCTCACCTGGGTGTTTATACTTTTTATGAGCGACAGCGTCCAAACACGTTCAGCGATGCCCGTCGGGCTATGATAAATCACTGGACTCTAAACTGCCCTTTACAAAGAGGACACGTTTGTGTTTTGATGTCCCTGTGTGTGTGTGTGTGTGTGTGTGTGTGTGTGTGTGTGTGTGTGTGTGTGTGTGTATCTACTCTGGTGTCCTTGTCTCCATGGTCGCTGGCCATAGAAGTCCAGTGCTCCAGTGGGCGTGTCCAACGGGTCGGGGGTGGGATAAGTCACTCCAGCCTGGAACAGCCAACCAATCAACAGAAAGTATTAACACTGTCTACTCTATAGAGAGGCAAAGTGAATGTCACTTGCTGCTTTTCTCTCTGTACCAGGCGCTGAAAAAATATGAATGGTGATGAACGGAGAATAAGGTTACTTTTTTTATCCCGTTTTAATTGGGCCATGGGGTGCCAACGTTAATTTTGTCAATTTAAAACATAACTTTGCATGTCAAGAAAGTTGCAGTTTGTCACCAAACTGTTGGACTATAAGTTATAAATCAGAAAGACTACATACACTGTCGCCTAAGTGACGTCACTTTCTCTACCGGCAAAGCTGAAGACCGGCGACATGCCACGAGCTTCCACAAGCTATGAAGTTTTGAGACGAAACTAACCCCTACGTTTCAGTTTGACGACAAACTGCGACTTTCTTGACATGCAAAGTTACGTTTTAAATTGACAAAATTAGCATTGGCACCCCGTGGCATAATTCAAACGGGATAAAAAAAAAATAACGTTATTCTCCGTTCACTGCCATTCATATTTTCTTCAGCACTGGTACAGGGAGAAAGCAGGAAGTGACGTTTCACTTTGGCTCTCTATTAACAAGCAAACAGCTTTAGGCCGGAGATATGCTTGCTGGTGGCTATGCCCCTGCATCCGTTTGGAGCATCGGTCGTGCACGTCCTATCCATTAACACTGGATAGGACACGCGAGGCAGCCATCATTCGCGCCGCGTGCGTACATGTAGTCAAAAGCAAGGTTATCTCCGCCCTTCAACTGCATTCAGCTGATACTGTACGAGAAAGACGCTAGAATACAAGTTTCCTACTAGAACAGTGGTTCTCACATTTTTGGCCTTCAGTACCCGCTTTACCCGACTACAACATTCTGCTTAGAAAACTGCAAGATGATGCAATGCATGAATATAAACCACCTTTTGAAGAATATAACATTACAAAATAAGAAATGGAGTGAAAGAGTTTATTTATGATTTATTTTAACGTTACATTTATTTTCATGATTTATTGTAACATTTTGCGTGCGTGCATGTGTGATCATTGTGTCATGTGATCATTGTGTCATGTGATCATTGTGTCATGTGATCATTGTGTCATGTGATCAGTGTGTCATGTGACCTGGCAGAGCTGCTGTGCCTGCAGCTTCCTGTCCTGGCTGTAACAGGCAGCCTGCTGGTAGTAGAAGCCGGGGTTCTGCGTCTGGATGGCTGTCAGACCCAGTTTGATGGCTTCATCAAACAGCTCCCCAAATGACTGGAACCTAGAAAGAAAGAAAGAAAGAAAGAAAGAAAGAAAGAAAGAAAGAAAGAAAGAAAGAAAGAAAGAAAGAAAGAAAGAAAGAAAGAAACTGATTGGTACAACTGGTTGGTTGGTCGTTTGTTTGGGGGGGGGGGGGGAATAGCATGATCCTCTGTGAAACTCATCGCTGTCAGGTGAAAAGAAGCACATGTCAGTGTTTCCCACAGGATTTTGAGTATTTGTGGTGGGGGACCGCAGACCCCCTAGGGGGGTGCATACTCCCCCGCAAGATTTTTTTTTACATTTTAAAGTAAAATGCATGAATTTGGTGTACTTTGAGAAAGTTTAAGAGCAAAATTTAAATGCTAGATCTATGAAGAACATGTCATCATTACTGTGCTGTGGGTTTACAATGACAAACTAAATTTCTCCCTATAGGTCAGGGATACTCAACTTGCTTTGCCACTTTCGTGAAATGATAGAAGGCGAGGGGCCAGTTAATAAACAAACAATATACATTTTTCTGTAGCGGATTGTAGGTTAGATAGATAGATAGATTTATTTGATGATCCGTTTAAAAAAAAATGCCATACATTAAATGTACATGCAATTCCAAAAAGGCATCAATGATAACACAAAAAGTAGATAAAAACTTAATTCCGTTGTGGTCCTTGGTCTTAGACATACAGTACATTAAATATACAGACATTGCACCACACATACTGTAGTTTCATAATAAAATCTGGCTATCTAGTACTAAAACATTACAGCATAACAAAAGAAGACCAACCAATACAATACGCCATTTCTGCCTAGTCCCTTACTCAGGAACCCTATCTAGCAGCCACCTCTTAAGTTTAACTTTAAAGGTGCTTTGACTTGAGGCCTCCTTAATATCCAGTGGGAGCAGATTCCATTCACTGGGCCCCTGGAAAGCAAAGGAACATTGGCCAATTTTCAGTTTGCACCTAACTGACTGTAGGTTGGCTGGGCTAGCTCTGGTGCTGTGGCTGTGTGCTTCTCCTACTCTGGTGAGGTAGTTTGTGAGGTATACTGGGGCCCTATCCATGACTATCTTATGGACCATTGTAAGTCTAATCTGTGCCACCCTGGCCTCCACAGGTAGCCACTTTAATTCCTGTAGTTGGTTCCTGCCCACGTGGTCACGTGGACCGCAACCCAAAACCACCCTGACCAGCTTGTTCTGAGTTACCTGGAGTTTTTGTTTACTACCCTTTGTCAGCCCGCTGTACCATGCCAAAGAGCCATAATCAAGGTGAGGCTGCACAAGGCTGTTTGCTAACAGCCTAATGCTGTCTCTGTCTAAGAGATTGGCCTTCCTTGCTAACAATCTGGTTCTTGCATTAACTTTGCCCACTACCTGGAGAGCCATTTCTTCACCTCCAAGACTGTTATCTAATATGCAGCCCAGATATTTTACTGATGTTTTGGCTTTTATAACCTGCGAGCCTAGCTCAACTCTGAGTTCAGGGGTCCTCCTAAGCCTGGGTTTAGAACCAAATAGGATAGATTCAGTTTTGCCCAAGTGTAAAGAAAGTCTGTTGTCAGACATCCAAGTGCTAACCTTAGAGAGCTCCTCCCCTAGCTGACCTTGTAAAGTGTCAATGTCCTTGTGTGCTAGGTTTTTGGGGTGTCAGCCGGAGTTTAGGCTGACAATGTTGTGCACACCGGATAGTTAGTTAGGTTAAGTTAGTTAGGTTAAGTACATACATAAGTGCCTGGGTAGCGAGCAGATGGCGGTATTTGACAATTTAGCAGCTAAATCATAGATTATTGAAAGATATTCCATATTCCATACTGAAATGCTATAACAGAAGTATTGGCCAGAATGACATGAACATTTATTGGACACTTATTCAGCGGATATCTTGCGTTCAGGTGCACTGTAAAAATATATATATATATATATATATATATATATATATATATATATATATATATATATATATATATATATATATATTTATTTATTTATTTATTTATTTATTTATTTTGGTCAACATCTTTTTGTGGTGGTCAAAATCCTTTTGTGGCGGCCCGCCACAAATTCCTTTATGTATGGGAAACACTGCATGTATCAGAGGAAGCATGTATAGTCTACAACTCTCCCAGATGGGCAGAGGGTGTGGAGCGACGACTGGGACAGCAGGGAGAATTAGTACAATTGGAGAGAAAACTGCGTATTTGTGTTGCACATTTCATACACAGACAGGGTTCTTGCACCATTTTTTTAAGTCACATTTTTCAGAGGCAATTCATTTACATAAAATGGATAAAAGGAAGAGAGCAGAGTGTTACAAAGTAAATTATAAAACGGCTCTCTCAAATCAAGCAATCTGATTGGTTCACAGCCATTGTATAATTCCAGTAACCGAGTTCAATAACCCATGGCCATGGGTTATTGGTTGTCCAAATAGTCAGTGACTGGAAGTCACGACTAGTGAGCCCGAGGGTCTAGAATAGTGTGTGCTGCTACTTTTTCACCTGCTTCTCAGGAAATAAAAAAATGTGTTTTAAGTCACTGGAACATCTTGCAAAGTGACCCCCAAGTGGGCCATTTATTTGGCGAGCCTCCCTTGTTTGCTCAAAAACGGGCTAGAAATGTACGGGATATGATCGTTAGAGCTGACTGCTACACACGCCCCCCTGGCCCCTCCCATTTTTTGTCTGATGTACAGAATGGTAATTTTCCTTGCTTTAACTGTATTCAATGTAATGCTATGATCAGAGGAGAGACATTCTTCCATCCTCACTCTGGAAGAAAGTACTCAATTAAGAGTAGGATCTCGTGTAAAACTAAATTTGTTGTGTATCTATTGAAGTGTCCATGTGGGCTAGTATACATTGGAAAAACTATCAGAGAGTTGAAAACTCGCATTTCAGAACACAAGAGTAGCATTAGAAACAGAGATATAAAATCCTCTGTCGCCAGGCATTTTAATGAGTTTGGTCACGACGTGTGTTCCCTCAGGTTCCAGGGTATAGAACAGGTCAGTCCACTGAAGAGGGGGGGTGACAGAGACAAGGCCTTGTTACAAAGAGAGGCATTTTGGATACATACCTTACAGACAGAACACCCCAAGGGCTTGAATGAAGAACTTTTGCTAGGTTGTTTTCTTTAGGGGGTGCGTCGGGTGGATGTGCTGTGGGTTCACGCATGATGCTCTTGCACTGTAAGGCAGTGTGGGAGCGTCATGTGTGGACCTGCAGTATCTCTATCCGATGCATTCACTTATATGCATTTTATTATGTATTTTTCTAATTCTATTTTAATATTTTCTTACTGATTTTTGTTATTCTAATATGTTGACTTTCCATCTGTGCTTATCTAACACAAGTGTGGCCATCCAGCCTCATTCTTCTCGTTTGCAAAACATTATTGCATTCCTGCTGTGTAATATATACAGACTTATATACAAGTATACTGTTTAAAATTGTACCTTTATCTCTTTTTTGATATTCTCTGATGTTTTTGATATTATATTCGTTGTTATTTTATGTTGTGAGATATTTCCAGTACTTGATAATGTAATTGATTGTACTTCCGGTTTGACACTATTTATACGTCATGTCCGTCTTCTGTCAGCACAATGCTGAAGAAGGCTCACGCCGAAACGTTCATTGTCAATCTGCTTGAAGGTAAATAAAACAACCCAAAATGATTTATTTTGAGTGCTGTTTTTTTGCCCCTCTCATGGGTTATTGGTTGCCATGGCAACTCTCTTACTAAGAGAGTAATAATAAGGCTTACCTCAAATGACAACGTAGAAAAAAAAATGGCGGAGACAGCTGTCAGATCCTTGTGAATCGATCTTCGCTTATAACTTTACTAATACTTCGCAGAAAATTATGTTTTGTACAAGAATAGATGCGGGCTAATGTCTTCTTTGCAAAAGAAAGGCTGTTAACCCCGCATTTAACTCCGCATTTAACCCCGTAACGTTAGTTGGTGTCAGCTTTGCAGAAAGCATTCAGCTTCTCAACAAGCGCTGAGAATGCAGCGCTGCGGCTCGAGCTGCCTGTCGGGGTTTCCAGAAAAATCTCAGCTACTCAGCAAGCGCCAGGATTGGCCAATGTCAACTTCAGTCTCCAGAACGATCCAATCAAATCACCCGCATGTTCTTGCGGTCCCGCCTTACAGTAGTGTTTCAACTGACTCTATCAGAATGACATGCCAGTCGGAGTCGGACTTATAGTATTATTATTATTATTATATTATCATACTTGGAAACCGTTTTATAAAAGCAATATAGCACTCGAGCAGCGTGTGTTGTGGAATATATCCAGCTGATAAACTGTTATCCCACTCGGCCTGCGGCCTCGTGGGATAACAGTTTATCAGCGGGATATATTCACCACAACACACTTGCTCTCGTGATATATTGCTTAAACATAAGATCCAAAAGACCACAGTGCAAAATTATTAACATATTTTTACTTTGTGAGTGAAATCATAATGCAGTATTTTATGTTAGCACTACTTCTGGAAGTTTGAAACTACTGCGACACTAACTTTCTCTTGGTGTGTGTGTTTGTGTGTGTGTGTGTGCGTGTTCTCTGGGTTGACAGACGACGTGTGTGTCTTACTGTTTGGACATCCAGGCCGTGTGCTCGAAGGCTAGCTCTGCACTGCCGATCTTCTTCTTACACAGGTCAATGTGCTTCCTGAACTGGGCGATGGCGTCCAGAGGGGTGTTGTGCTGGAAGCACAGACGACAGATCTACAGACAGACAGAGAGAGAGAGAGAGAGAGAGAGAGAGAGGGGGGGAGAGAGAGGGGGAGGGGGGTGAAATACAGGGGCAATAAGTGCAGACTGCGTATGTACTTTGGCTTATGTAAAGTTGTTAATATAGCCTCAAGCAAAAAACACTGAGTCAGCCCATTCAGAAGTCAGACTTTAAATTCTGATGCTTTATACAGTGCGTTCTTATGTACCCCTTGAGCTGTTTTGCCATTCCAATAGTTCCCCCTCACTCAAAGTGGCACAAAGAAAACACTGAGTGTGGTGGATCACCGGACGTACGAGTAGCCTAAATCCATACTAAATATATGTGTCACTGAACTGCCGGTGTCTGGGCTTGGCCTCTTATTTCCTGTTTCCTGGAAAAACCGAGGCCATCTCTACAGCCACCGCTGTGTTTCAGCCAGGAGGGGGCTCAGACTTACACACACACATATACACACATGGACCCTAAGGACTCCAGTCATAGGCCAACACACATGGTCACGCACGCACTCCCCCAAACCCCACCCCCCTCCCGCCCCCCTCCCGCCCCCCCTCCCCTAAAGCCCACCCCCCGCCTTCAGCAACTTCCCCCCGCTTTCGCAACCCCCCCCCCCCCCCCCCTTCCCTCCCACAAACCAAGCTGGCGCTGAAATGGCAGCCTCCTTGGTGTCGTGGTGTGGGTTGTCTTTGCTGGTAATCCTGTACACTTACAACAAATGTATTTGTATTGTATAATATTGAAGTGTGCCTTTATTACTCTTCAAATTAGTAATAATGTGAATTCTGAGTGTATTTCATTTAAATGCTTTGTCCAATCCAAATTGCTGGCGCTGTTCAATGGCGACCCGGTTTTGCTCTCCGACTCTGAGAGCGAACCAAGCAGAATTTCGCTTGTGATACTTGTACCATGAAGTGACAATAAAGATTATCTTATCTTATCTTATCTTATCGACCCTATGAAACATACCTTATAGACCGTGTGAAACATACCTTATAGACCGTGTGAAACATACCTTATAGTTGATAAATCCAGCCATTGTTTTGATCTCCAAGATGTTGGTCTCGTGGGCTCTCAGCTCATGGACAAGACTGTATGCTGTTCTGTAATACCTGCGCGCATGCACGCACACACACACACACACGCACGCACACGCACACACACACACACACACACGCACGCACACACACACACACACACACACACACGCACACACACACACACACACGCACACACACACACACACACACACAGAGGGAGGGCAATGAGCAATAGCCACAAGCCTAGGGATGGGATATTTTTTTATTTTTTTTCCTACAAAAGATGAAAATAAATTAATAAATTAATGAATTAATAAAAATTATAATAATAACAACTCTTTTCCTGAACTGCACACGGAGTATTGACACAATTCACAGGTCAAATTTCAATCAGATTTCCTAACACTGATTTTTCCCCCCACTCACTTGAGGGAGAAGAGCTTTTGTTGATAAAGAAATGAGATGATGAATTGTGATGGAAGGCCAAAGCCAAAAGAGTCCAGTCTGCTTATTTTACGCAAGTTTCTTATCGCGAGGTGCGGTCCCTTTTCTGTAGCCTGGCCCCGCCCCCTTCCTTGATGGAATCGGCGCTGAAATGTAATGGTTTCTTTCTTCCTTGGCCCGTGCTGCCATACCATACCATACCACCGTGCTACATCCTTCCACCAAGTTTCATGAAAATCACAGTTTTTCACTCATCCTGCTAACAGACAGACAGACAAATGGCACCGAAAACATGACCTCCTTGGCGGAGGTAGAAATCCAACTAAAAATATCAACCAAATAGTCGACAATTACTTTTTTGTTTTTTTGCTTGACAGCTGGCCACACTGCTTAAAAAAAAAAAAAAAAAAGAAGAAGAAGAAGAAGAAGAAGAAGAAGAAGAAGAAGAAGAAGAAGAAGAAGAAGAAGAAGAAGAAGAAGAAGAAGAAGAAGAAGAAGAAGAAGGAGGAAGTGGCCTTCGTATCCATTGTGGGTGGATGGGTTGAGACTTACTTGAGAGCGTTCTGCGTGTCCTGCTTGAGTTCACTGAAGAAGGCGATTTTAAACTGGTGTCTGACAAACAGCAGCTACACACAGAGAGAACACAGCATCAGAACAAACATGGCAGGTACCTAGAAAACCAGTTATTATGTTCATGTGATTTAAGTTGTATGCCTCCACCAACAAGTCAAGTTGCAGTTTCCATCCATGTCTGACACATCAAATAATGTCATGAACACTTTGAAAGAATTGACTCAAAAGGTATTTATGACATGTTGTTGTTTTTGTGTGAAATGGAGATTCCTCTGAATAAATAAAGGTAAAAAAAAAAATCTGTTTGGCTCCACGGATCAGTCTGGCGTGGACCTCTACCCGCCCACAGCAATTTCCACAAATTAGAATGTAACTGGGCCCAGTACACGCGCAGCACGCGCTCTAACACTTGGTAGTGCAATCCTAAGGGAACAGTTTTTGTTAGCGGAGACAAATAACGGACAGAAATCACCTGTTGTTGCAAATTACTTGAAAGAATAGCTTTGTTTATGCTGTACAACTGTTGTATAAAAGCAATATCACATCGGAGGTTGTGATGTTATACTCTTAATACGGCT
Source organism: Poromitra crassiceps (assembly GCF_964638095.1). Classification (NCBI taxonomy): domain Eukaryota; kingdom Metazoa; phylum Chordata; class Actinopteri; order Beryciformes; family Melamphaidae; genus Poromitra; species Poromitra crassiceps. The sequence goes on from NW_028152259.1 coordinate 1,754,482, forward strand.
GTGATTATCTTCGGCAGTCAGCCTGCGGCCTCGTACACACTCCTTTAAAGGGATACACACACAAATGCTGCATCAGGTATCAATGTGTTAAACATAACCGGCCAATCAGGGCAAAATAGTAATGGCGTCTCCCGAAGCAATGAGCACTAACATTAACGTTAGTAGAGTAGACAGAAGCAATGAGCGCTAACATTAACGTTAGTAGAGTAGACAGAAGCAATGAGCGCTAACATTAACGTTAGTAGAGTAGACAGAAGCAATGAGCGCTAACATTAACGTTAGTAGAGTAGACAGAAGCAATGAGCGCTAACATTAACGTTAGTAGAGTAGACAGAAGCAATGAGCGCTAACATTAACGTTAGTAGAGTAGACAGAAGCAATGAGCGCTAACATTAACGTTAGTAGAGTACACACAGGCATAAGTGCCGTTATTGCAGCAATAGACTCAATAACAACAATTAAAGAAGAACAAGAGTATGCACCAGTGGAGTTTCTCATCTGACTGAATTTGGCGACACTGATTGGCTGAAGGAGTTGTTTGGCAAGGCAAGTAGTCCCACCCACTGAAATCTCTGTGGGTGGGTCCAGACTGATACGTAGAGTGAAAGATGTGAGGTCACGTCAAGCTAAGCTATGACTATATTATGACTATATATATGTATGATTCCAGTGAGAAACATGCTGTCTTCACTTAGAGACTCTTTTCTACAGAGGGGAACAGAGGACTGAGAGAGAGCTTCATCACATGGTGCAACGACCAATCACCTGAAGCTCAATATAAGCTAATCCAATGAGCTACCAGAGGAACGGGAGGGCACACCCCCTGTGCTGCTGGGGAAGTGAAGAGGGTGGACTCATACAAGTATCTTGAGGTCCAAATCAATATAATTAATGTGATTCTTAACTTAGGTCAACTTAAATGATTTTGCCGTCAAGTGTCAGCACTTAGACCGTTTTTTGTAGAACGACCCTAGATGGCTTTCTCAGCTACAGTGAGAAGCAAAACATTATGATGTCCCTCCCAGTGAATCTGACTTCTGAACTTTTACATATAAAAATGTCATCCCTTCATCATTTTATCCTATTAGACATGTGTGTGAAATGTGGTCATAATTAGGGTATGAATTCTTGAGTTATGAACAAAAACTGTATTTGTGAGGTCACAGAGACCTTTGACCACCAAAGTGTAATCAGTTCATCTTTGAGTCCAAGCAGACGTTTATGCCAGATGTCATGAAATACCCTCAAGGCGCTCCTGAGATATCGTGTTCAAATGGGACGGACTTGAGGTCACAGTGACCTTGAACTTTGACCACGAAAATCTAATGAGTTCATCCTTGAGTCCAAGTGGACATTAAGTGCCAAATTTGAAGAAATTCCTTAAAGGCGTTCCTGAGATATCGCATTAACGAGAATAGGACCTAGTGAAAATAATGCATCAAATGAAAGATACGTCTTTGTTGACAAATTTACATGTACAGGTTTGAAGGAGATATACAAGTGCAATTATGATCAAAGCAATCCTAAACATCTGTCTAATATATACTGTCTAATATATATTTGGCTTAAGCATAACACAGACACTGAAGTCTGTGTGTGTGTGTGTGTGTGATAGAGATGAAACGATATGAAAATTTCACATCATGATTATAGTGACCAAAATTATCAGAGTTATCAGTATTATCACGGTATTGTTAAAATCAGGGTTGTCAAAAATAATCGATAATAAGATGCATCACGATGCGGACGTGCACGATTCTGCATCGATTCCCAAATGTCAAAAATGTATTATTAAAAAAAAAATAATAATAATAATAATAATCGAATAAAATATAATGGAAGTACATGCATTTGTTTATTTTAATTATGGATCATAATACAATGCAATTCCAAATGCACTTTTAAAAGTAGCCACACAGTGAGAAAAAATAAATCATGTATTGGGGAAAAAAAGTGATGCCTCGATTGAAGATGCATCGAGACGCATCGATAATCGTTTTATAATCGAATCGTAGCCCTCTGAATCGTAATCGAATCGAATCGTGAGGCCAGTGAAGATTCACAGCCCTAGTTCAAATGTGCTGAAATTTTTCAAAAAGTACTAATACACTCACTGAAATCATTTCTCCAAGGCTGCGCGTCTGTGTCTGGGAGACGGTTGCCAACTTTGGTTGATGATGGACCGTATTTACCATGTTTTTCAAAGCGTACGGTTATCGTAAGGAATTTTATCACGGTTATCATTAAAACCGGTTATCGTTTCATCCCTTGTGTGTGTGTGTGTGTGTGTGTGTGTGTGTGTGTGTGTGTGTGTGTGTGTGTGTCTGTGTGTGTGTGTGTTCCTACCTGGTGTGTGGTCTTGTTGAGGAACTCTTTGTGTGACTTGACTCTGCGGATCTCAGTGTAGTAGTATGTCTGAGAGTGTTCATAGAAGGCGTTCTCCAACCTAGAACATCACCAGGCAGAGTCAACTTACATGAGCTGTGGCTCAACCTGCATTTGATTGTAAAGGTAGGGTGTAAAGCTGACGTCATCTTTACATGAATACAGTACCTACCTGATAATATAGCCCACCAGGTGGTCAGTGAGTGAATAGCTCCTACCTGATAATATAGCCCACCAGGTGGTCAGTGTGTGAATAGCTCCTACCTGATAATATAGCCCACCAGGTGGTCAGTGTGTGGCAGGACGAAGAGGCTCTTTCCAGACAGATCACAGGCATTACAGAGAGATGCTGCTCTCTCTGACGCCACCAAGTCCTCTCCTGCACACACAACAGGTTCATGATGATCAGGTTTAGGTAATAGGGACACAGACTAGTCGGCTCACTAGTCCACTATCAAAAGCACTAGTCGACACTGCGCATCATAGTTGACTGAGCAAAGTTGACATTTGTATTGGGTGAAAAAAGTATGATATTTCCTGTGACTGGTCGACTAGTAGTTGACTACTGTTAGTCGATGACTACTCAAATGCAGTAGTCGTGAATGCCCGACTTGGTAACAGGGCCCACAGTCATAAGTTGGGTTTCCATGCAAATTTGAATCGAATTTTCAGAAAGTCGGCAAAAGAAAATGCGGAATAATGCGCGTTTCCATCCGCTGCTATTAGACGAATTATAGAGCTGTCAATCACCTGGTGTTTGAGGCTGTCTGAGCTGCTGATCAGCTGCTAGACCCGATATACAGCTCTATTAAACACATCTGACGTTATTCATTTAAGGTTTATTGATGATCTACAAGTAGACAAAGGTACCATAAAACGCAATTTCTGGATTACCAGGTGCAATTCGGAAAGCATAACATTATAATCCACGGAGCAGCGATAGAAGGCTGAGTGAATGCAATTTAATTCAAGTCTAGAAGTGAGTCGCCTTAAAGTTAATATCCCAGTCTTCTTCTGTTTACCACGACGGGTATTGTTCTGCGTATTTACCATGATTTACCGTGTGTAGCCCTATTGTGTGGAGGCTACACAGCACGTCATATTTTGCAGTGATCAAGGCAAACTGCCTGGTTTTTCAATAGAGACAACAGAATATCGCTTCATCTGTTTCCACTGCACTTATCACATTTTCCTTTTATCGATACACCCGACTTTTCCGCCTCCTTCAAGCGTGAAAACTTTTTTGCGATATTTGGAGGTTTTTGCGAATTTGGCAGTGTTTTCCATTCAGTTTTTTTATGTGCAAATTGACATTTCGCATAAAAACAGGTGGATGGAAACCCGACTATGTATAATAGACACCTTTGCTCAGGTTGCACTATGGATGCCGCCATGTTGCTGCCTTTCTTCAAGAACTAGTGTTGGTAGTAAATGCCACAGTACAGTAATGCAGGGAAAAAGCAATGCCAGGACAGGATTTTTATTTGATTTATTTTGTATTTATTTATTTTGCTGCAGTAGCTACAGTGTCCCAAATTTAACCAGCTACTTTGATTGTTTTACCAGCTGACAAAGTTTTCAGATTCTTGTCAGAAGTCTGTACAAGCTAACTGTCCCCATGTAATGTGGACTAGTGGCCAGCGTTGACACGTCCCACACATGTGATTGATTGTGGCTTTACCTGGAGGCAGAGGGGTTTTCTTCTGGATTAACACCACAGCCACCTTGGTGTTCCGTCCCTGAAGACTGGTCCTAAGAACAGAGACACAATACAGATGTTACAATTCTAAAGATGCTTCCGGTGACCATAAGTGTACAGCAGCCATACAGCCGAAATAACAGACAAGCAACTCTGATTCAGTTGACTGCAAATGGGAATTTAAAGGGTGAGTAAGACGTTCTACTGAAAACAACTTAACAGAGTGGGCTAATAGCCAGTTTAGTTTACACTAAATAAAACCCTTATTACACCTAAAAATCGACTTAATTGCATGGAAAATGTGCAGTAAAACCATGGTAGCTTGTGGCAGTTGGTGCTTTAATTTGTCCTAGTTATTATATTGTCCTAGTTTGGGTGTTACCTGTGTAGACAGAACCCTGTTGGTGCTTTAGTTTGGCTGTTACCTGTGTAGACACAACCCTGTTGGTGCTTTAGTTTGGCTGTTACCTGTGTAGACAGAACCCTGTTGGTGCTTTAGTTTGGCTGTTACCTGTGTAGACACAACCCTGTTGGTGCTTTAGTTTGGCTGTTACCTGTGTAGACAGACGCCTGTTGGTGCTTTAGTTTGGCAGTTACCTGTGTAGACAGAACCCTGTTGGTGCTTTAGTTTGGCAGTTACCTGTGTAAACAGAACCCTGTTGGTGCTTTAGTTTGGCTGTTACCTGTGTAGACAGAACCCTGTTGGTGCTTTAGTTTGGCTGTTACCTGTGTAGACAGAACCCTGTTGGTGCTTTAGTTTGGCTGTTACCTGTGTAGACAGAACCCTGTTGGTGCTTTAGTTTGGCTGTTACCTGTGTAGACACAACCCTGTTGGTGCTTTAGTTTGGCTGTTACCTGTGTAGACAGAACCCTGTTGGTGCTTTAGTTTGGCTGTTACCTGTGTAGACAGAACCCTGTTGGTGCTTTAGTTTGGCTGTTACCTGTGTAGACAGATGCCTGTTGGTGCTTTAGTTTGGCTGTTACCTGTGTAGACAGAACCCTGTTGGTGCTTTAGTTTGGCTGTTACCTGTGTAGACAGATGCCTGTTGGTGCTTTAGTTTGGCTGTTACCTGTGTAGACAGATGCCTATTGGTGCTTTAGTTGGTGCTTTAGTTTAGCTGTTACCTGTGTAGACAGAACCCTGTTGGTGCTTTAGTTTGGCAGTTACCTGTGTAGACAGATGCCTGTTGGTGCTTTAGTTTGGCTGTTACCTGTGTAGACAGAACCCTGTTGGTGCTTTAGTTTGGCTGTTACCTGTGTAGACAGAACCCTGTTGGTGCTTTAGTTTGGCAGTTACCTGTGTAGACAGATGCCTGTTGGTGCTTTAGTTTGGCTGTTACCTGTGTAGACAGAACCCTGTTGGTGCTTTAGTTTGGCTGTTACCTGTGTAGACAGAACCCTGTTGGTGCTTTAGTTTGGCTGTTACCTGTGTAGACAGAACCCTGTTGGTGCTTTAGTTTGGCTGTTACCTGTGTAGACAGAACCCTGTTGGTGCTTTAGTTTGGCTGTTACCTGTGTAGACAGAACCCTGTTGGTGCTTTAGTTTGGCTGTTACCTGTGTAGACAGGTGCTTTAGTTTGGCTGTTACCTGTGTAGACAGAACCCTGTTGGTGCTTTAGTTTGGCAGTTACCTGTGTAGACAGAACCCTGTTGGTGCTTTAGTTTGGCTGTTACCTGTGTAGACAGAACCCTGTTGGTGCTTTAGTTTGGCTGTTACCTGTGTAGACAGAACCCTGTTGGTGCTTTAGTTTGGCTGTTACCTGTGTAGACAGAACCCTGTTGGTGCTTTAGTTTGGCTGTTACCTGTGTAGACAGAACCCTGGTGGTGCTTTAGTTTGGCTGTTACCTGTGTAGACAGAACCCTGTTGGTGCTTTAGTTTGGCTGTTACCTGTGTAGACAGAACCCTGTTGGTGCTTTAGTTTGGCAGTTACCTGTGTAGACAGATGCCTGTTGGTGCTTTAGTTTGGCTGTTACCTGTGTAGACAGAACCCTGTTGGTGCTTTAGTTTGGCTGTTACCTGTGTAGACAGAACCCTGTTGGTGCTTTAGTTTGGCAGTTACCTGTGTAGACAGATGCCTGTTGGTGCTTTAGTTTGGCTGTTACCTGTGTAGACAGAACCCTGTTGGTGCTTTAGTTTGGCTGTTACCTGTGTAGACAGAACCCTGTTGGTGCTTTAGTTTGGCTGTTACCTGTGTAGACAGAACCCTGTTGGTGCTTTAGTTTGGCTGTTACCTGTGTAGACAGAACCCTGTTGGTGCTTTAGTTTGGCTGTTACCTGTGTAGACAGAACCCTGTTGGTGCTTTAGTTTGGCTGTTACCTGTGTAGACAGGTGCTTTAGTTTGGCTGTTACCTGTGTAGACAGAACCCTGTTGGTGCTTTAGTTTGGCAGTTACCTGTGTAGACAGAACCCTGTTGGTGCTTTAGTTTGGCTGTTACCTGTGTAGACAGAACCCTGTTGGTGCTTTAGTTTGGCTGTTACCTGTGTAGACAGAACCCTGTTGGTGCTTTAGTTTGGCTGTTACCTGTGTAGACAGAACCCTGTTGGTGCTTTAGTTTGGCTGTTACCTGTGTAGACAGAACCCTGGTGGTGCTTTAGTTTGGCTGTTACCTGTGTAGACAGAACCCTGTTGGTGCTTTAGTTTGGCTGTTACCTGTGTAGACAGAACCCTGTTGGTGCTTTAGTTTGGCAGTTACCTGTGTAGACAGATGCCTGTTGGTGCTTTAGTTTGGCTGTTACCTGTGTAGACAGAACCCTGTTGGTGCTTTAGTTTGGCTGTTACCTGTGTAGACAGAACCCTGTTGGTGCTTTAGTTTGGCAGTTACCTGTGTAGACAGATGCCTGTTGGTGCTTTAGTTTGGCTGTTACCTGTGTAGACAGAACCCTGTTGGTGCTTTAGTTTGGCTGTTACCTGTGTAGACAGAACCCTGTTGGTGCTTTAGTTTGGCTGTTACCTGTGTAGACAGAACCCTGTTGGTGCTTTAGTTTGGCTGTTACCTGTGTAGACAGAACCCTGTTGGTGCTTTAGTTTGGCTGTTACCTGTGTAGACAGAACCCTGTTGGTGCTTTAGTTTGGCTGTTACCTGTGTAGACAGGTGCTTTAGTTTGGCTGTTACCTGTGTAGACAGAACCCTGTTGGTGCTTTAGTTTGGCAGTTACCTGTGTAGACAGAACCCTGTTGGTGCTTTAGTTTGGCTGTTACCTGTGTAGACAGAACCCTGTTGGTGCTTTAGTTTGGCTGTTACCTGTGTAGACAGAACCCTGTTGGTGCTTTAGTTTGGCTGTTACCTGTGTAGACAGAACCCTGTTGGTGCTTTAGTTTGGCTGTTACCTGTGTAGACAGAACCCTGGTGGTGCTTTAGTTTGGCTGTTACCTGTGTAGACAGAACCCTGTTGGTGCTTTAGTTTGGCTGTTACCTGTGTAGACAGAACCCTGTTGGTGCTTTAGTTTGGCTGTTACCTGTGTAGACAGAACCCTGTTGGTGCTTTAGTTTGGCTGTTACCTGTGTAGACAGAACCCTGTTGGTGCTTTAGTTTGGCTGTTACCTGTGTAGACAGAACCCTGGTGGTGCTATAGTTTGGCTGTTACCTGTGTAGACAGAACCCTGTTGGTGCTTTAGTTTGGCTGTTACCTGTGTAGACAGAACCCTGTTGGTGCTTTAGTTTGGCTGTTACCTGTGTAGACAGAACCCTGTTGGTGCTTTAGTTTGGCTGTTACCTGTGTAGACAGAACCCTGTTGGTGCTTTAGTTTGGCTGTTACCTGTGTAGACAGAACCCTGTTGGTGCTTTAGTTTGGCAGTTACCTGTACCTGCTGCACATGATCACAAATATCCAAAGTGATGTCATGTGTGCAGTGCACAAATGACATCACTGGTGCACAACTGAACTCAAATCAACTCAACTCTCAATAACTGTCAAACTAAATGAATGCCTCCAAAACTGTTGCTGTTCAACTGCTTGTTGAACAGCAAAACGTTTTGGCGACAGCATACTAAAATACCAGTTATGCAATGGTGGAAGGATTTTCTGGAAGACTGAACTTCATGGACTTTGTGCTGCAGAATGGTGGATCTATTAACAGAGAAACCCAAGGAACCCAGCCTGTTTCCAAGAAGTTATTCATAACAAGTTATTCAGCAGACCATCTCCCCTGCTCACTAACTTTGATGAACTTTCCCTCCAGCTTGCTCAGCTCATTCACTTGGCTGAATGTAGCCTTCACAGGGCTGAATGTAGCCTTCACAGGGCTGAATGTAGCCTTCACAGGGCTGCATGTACCCTTCACAGGGCTGAATGTAGCCTTCACAGGGCTGAATGTAGCCTTCACAGGGCTGAATGTAGCCTTCACAGGGCTGAATGTAGCCTTCACAGGGCTGAATGTAGCCTTCACAGGGCTGCATGTAGCCTTCACAGGGCTGAATGTAGCCTTCACAGGGCTGAATGTAGCCTTCACAGGGCTGAATGTAGCCTTCACAGGGCTGAATGTAGCCTTCACAGGGCTAGATGTAGCCTTCGCAGGGCTGCATGTAGCCTTCACTTGGCTGAATGTAGTCTTCACAGGGCTGAATGTAGCCTTCACAGGGCTGAATGTAGCCTTCACAGGGCTGAATGTAGCCTTCACAGGGCTGCATGTACCCTTCACAGGGCTGAATGTAGCCTTCACAGGGCTGAATGTAGCCTTCACAGGGCTGAATGTAGCCTTCACAGGGCTGAATGTAGCCTTCACAGGGCTGCATGTAGCCTTCACAGGGCTGAATGTAGCCTTCACAGGGCTGAATGTAGCCTTCACAGGGCTGAATGTAGCCTTCACAGGGCTGAATGTAGCCTTCACAGGGCTGAATGTAGCCTTCACAGGGCTGAATGTAGCCTTCACAGGGCTAGATGTAGCCTTCGCAGGGCTGAATGTAGCCTTCGCAGGGCTGCATGTAGCCTTCACAGGGCTGAATGTAGCCTTCACAGGGCTGAATGTAGCCTTCACAGGGCTGAATGTAGCCTTCACAGGGCTGCATGTAGCCTTCACAGGGCTGCATGTAGCCTTCACAGGGCTGAATGTAGCCTTCACAGGGCTGAATGTAGCCTTCACAGGGCTGCATGTAGCCTTCACAGGGCTGCATGTAGCCTTCACAGGGCTGAATGTAGCCTTCACAGGGCTGAATGTAGCCTTCACAGGGCTGAATGTAGCCTTCACAGGGCTGAATGTAGCCTTCACAGGGCTGAATGTAGCCTTCACAGGGCTGGACATGCTGCAGTATGCACACAGATCTTATTTCCCCATTTGGAGACTGTCGCTGCAGGCCGCGAGGTGTGACCGGTCTGATCTGTTAACAAGGGCGCAGAAATGAAACTGCGTGCACTGCCAGACGCTCCGTGTCACTTCAGCGTCCGGTGTGTTTGCACCATTATTAGACTGTTCAATAGGGGTGGGAATCGCTGAGTAGCTCACGATACGATATCGTCACGATACTTGGCCCTCGATAACGATATTATCACGATACAGCAATACTGCGATACTGCGATAATCGATATATTGGAAGACGATACATCACGATACCTGTGTAACTGAAGAGAAAAAAATACCCCTAAAAGGCAAGAAGCAGGTATTATGTATTTATTAGCAGAATTGACATGAACTCTCTCAGAGTTCACTCACTCATACCATTTTCGATACCACGGAGGAAAAGTTACACATTAAGTCTTTTTATTATTATTATTAAAACAAGAAAACCTATATAACCTACCTACCTATATAATTTCTAAAAGTAGATATTAATGATCAAACATTTCCATTCATGTAGCCTACAGTATTTATGTTTTTGTTTCAACTACAAACATAAATAAACGTCAACTTTTTTTGTCCCACCCCTACTGTTCAAGTGTCTTTATTAGAAGAATCAGAATCAGAATCAGCTTTAGTGGCCAAGTATGTGCACAACTGCACATACAAGGAAATTGGCTCCGGTCCGCTTAACTCTTATTATACCATGGTCTGAGTGAATACTCGATTCTGATTGGCTGCAAGGTGTCCATTAAAAAGTGATATTGTACAGTGATAATGGACACCTAGCTAAATGGTCTGTTCACCGTTCATATCAATGCGCCATAGTTTCATCAGTGTTATCAGGAGAGCAGTTTGAGCTCTATACCCCCGTTAAGGGTTAATATGACAATTTTGGATGTTGAGAAAAAAATTGACTCGGTCAAAGTAAGTATTTAAATCACCCCTGTGTGCTCAGTTTATCAAAAATAACTCTTATTTACAATTTTGATTTTCGTTTCGGAGATTTTTAACCTCGCGTCACCAGGCTCTTCTCGGCGAGAAAGAGAAGATTTCCCTCGTGCACGAGAGAGAGAGAGAGAGAGAGAGAGAGAGAGAGAGAGAGAGAGAGAGAGAGAGAGAGAGAGAGAGAGAGAGAGACAACTCTCTCTGCATTTCACCACATCAGCAGCACACGCAGGGCGCTGCTCTCTCACTCTCACTTCCTGAAAGTCTTCGCTCTTAAATGTTAATATACTTGGCCAATACGTATCTATCATACAAAATAAAGCAAGCTGCCAAACGGTAATGTCTTCATTTAATGTAGAACGCAAAACATCGTTAAACCTGCATTCCTGTAATAAAGTTAACGTTTGAGTCGGCTTTAAAACGGAGCGGGTGGTGGAGGTGGGAGGGACTATTTTATTTCGTGGAAGACTGATTTACAGTATGAATAACAGACATTTAGCCATTTAGATTGCTTTATTTATTACACATGGAAATATAAATGACTGGTCTTATTGTTTTGTTGGCAAGTGACCATGGTATAAGCGGGTTAATGCACTTCGAGGTGTCCATTATCACTTTTTAAGGGACTTCGCGGAGGCAACCGTCCTCGGCTTCGCCTCGGACGGTTCACGCCTCCACGTCGTCCCTTAAAAAGTGATAATGGACACCTCGTCGTACATTAACCCTTACATGTACTCACACACAAAAGAAAAATGTATGCTCAGTCTAAAACAAACAAGAATAACAAACAAAGGATAATTAAACATTTACATTAACTACTATATACAATTCAATAATAATAAGTGTATGAAAAAAGCATCTATTTTGAATATGTGTATATGAAAGTAATGTATCTACTGTATCTATGATGAATATGAATTCCTAGGGTGTGTATATATAGATATTAGAGGTGTCACGATACACTCAGTTCACGATACGATACAATATTTTAACAATATTTTTTTGCGATCGATTTGTAAGTTGAGGGGGCATCCTCCACGCTAATTTGAGTAATTTCACCATTTTCATCCTCCGTGTCTGTAACGTCCCTCGTCTGTTCAAACAAAGCAATGAAAAGGAGAGCGAGCATGCAATCAGATGCAGATCAGTGCCACCATGTTCAGCTTCTTTTTCTTGCGATATGAGATTTCATCTCAACGATACATATTGTCACGTTTTGATATCGCGATATATCATGGGACGATATATTGTGACATCCCTAATATACATATATATATATATATATATTATATGGATAAATAAGCTACGTATAAGTAAGCTACATGTATAAACAATCAGGTATCAGATATTGCACAGATATTAAAGTGCAACATGTTATTGTTGTTCATTTACCCCCAACATGGTCACTTACTCTAAGTTGTTGTGGATAAGAGCTTGGATGTAAAACAATCATTACAAACCATTTTCAAGATTTGATATGAAGAAAATCTGCTTTCTGAATTGAGGGACTTAAAGCAAGTAGAACATAGGCCTGACTCACTGATGGAGAGACACAGACAGACAGACAGACAGACAGACAGACAGACACACACAAGGGCTGTGAATCTTCACTGGCCTCACGATTCGATTACGATTCAGAGGGCTACGATTCGATTCGATAACGATTATCGATGCATCTCGATGCATCTTAAATCGATGCATCACTTTTTTTCCCGAATACATGATTTTTTTTCTCACTTTCTTTTTTCTCACTGTGTGGCTACTTTTAAAATAAAAGTGCATTTAGAATTGCATTGTATTATGATCCATAATTAAAATAAACAACTGCATGTACTTCCATTATATTTTATTTGATTATAAAAAATAAAATAAAAATAATAATAATAATAATAATCGATTTTTGACATTTGTGAATCGATGCAGAATCGTGCAGGTCCGCATCGCGATGCATCTTATAATCGATTATTTTTGACACCCCTAACACACACACACACACACACACACACACACGCACACACACACACACACACACACACACACAGAGACACACACTCCTACCTGACAATCTCCACTTTAGTGGCACACTCAGACTGTTTCTCCTTCCACGTTGGGTCGTCCCAGTCCAGCTCATAGAACAGAACCACCAGAGCCGGCACCAGGTTCAGGTGTTTGTTCATCCAGCCTGTCTTCAGGATGCCTTTAGGGATGTACCACTCATACGAGGTCCGCTGGAGAGGGAGAGACAAACGACAGTATAGAGACTCACACAAATGTCTACATTGTACAACATACAGCAGCACTGACGTGTGGTAAATGGTAAATGGCCTGCATTTATATAGCGCTTTTATCCAAAGCTCTTTACAGTCAGTAGGTACATTCACCCATTCACACACCGATGGCGGCAGGTTACCACGCAGGGTGCTGGCACACCAACGGGAGCAATTTGGGGTTCAGTGTCTTGCCCAAGGACACTTCGACATGCAGACTGGAGGAGGCGGGAAACGAACCACCGACCTCTTTTATCCAAAGCGATTAGTGGACGACCCGCTCTACCTCCTGAGCTACAGCCGCGCATTATGTGCTCAGTAGCTCAGTAGCCTACTGTGGCTATCGTTTCTTTTGATTGACTGATTATTACTATAAAGAGGACTTTCCTTGGTCTTCTTTCTGCAGCCAGCCAGCTGGGCAATGGTGAATGTGCGACACGCAGAAATGCTTCGCAGGTTCCAACACCAACCTCCTACTGCCCGATGAAGACCCGTGAGGGTCGAAACGTTGTATCTTTGTAATTAAAAACTCACCGTGGGAGCTTCAAAAACAGTGTCCGGATTATTTTTTCCTTTACCAACACGAACCTGTCATCAACCTAACTAATAAGCTGAATGGAAACTCCAAATTTCGAAAAGAAAAAATCAGCAAATACTGCAAAAAGGTTTTACGTCCCCTTGAGGCAGATTTGTTTGTCTGTTGATAGAGAGGTTATTCTAAAAACATGTTTTGTGAAATAATAATGATGCAGAGTTACCTCAACCCTGTGTTCTGCACAGCTGGCAGCTTGTACAGTCTGATTCTAATTTTGGGATTGTTGACTTTTCAAAGTTCAGTTAGAATTTGTGCAAAACCTGAATGGAAATCTAACTATGGTCTGCTAGTATTTTATTTTTTGCATGTGTGGCACCCTAGGAAGGTTGATTGTTTGACTGCAAAAAAAAGGGAGAAAACTGACTTTCAACAAACTCAATCCGCAATTATACAGTGATGGTCCTGGAGGCACATTTGTAGAGGAAGAACAGCTGATATGTTCACCAAATTGCATGTAATTTTAACTTATAGGAGGAGGTGTGATTATTTCTGGCCCCAATTATGAAATTGTTTCCTTCTGTTCATTCCCTCATCCACCAAACATTCAATACACAAAATATCTCATGCACACTCCATTGGTAATGGGAACTAGGAATTTCCCAGGTCAAAGACAGGAACGCCGCCCTGTGACGTCACCTGACCTCAGATTTCATCCCCCAAGATGGCAGCTCCGCACTTCAACAGTAGTGAAAGTTGTAGTAAATACTGTTTATTCAAATGAGATAATTCCTAGTTCCCAATAGGGATCGACCGATATCAGTTTTTCAGGGCCGATACGATATCGATTATCGGGTAATCAAAATGACCGATAGCCGATATTTGGAACCGATATACATTTGCAGTAAAAATAAAAATCTTGGTGTCAAAATTTTAAATAACACAACTCGTTGTGGAAATGCATTTTCCTCAGTTTATCCAACTGCAATATTAATTGAAAATATTCACATTAAAGTGTTGATCTGTGTGTGTGTGTGTGTGTGTGTGTGTGTGTGTGTGTGTGTCACAACCTATAACCTGTTCCTTCCCATTTCCATGTGTATGCTCACTCTAGTGGAGACTTGGGAACATCAACTGTGGAGACAAGGGTGTATTCACACCTCTAGGTCGTTTGGCTTTGGTTGGATTCAGGGGCTTAATTTATACAATTGTTGCATTTGTGCCTTGGTTCGTTTGTGTTCACACAGCCACAAATCAAACCGGTAAATACAGTAAGAAAGCAACACATCTGACTACAGTGTGTAGGCTCCAATAAAACAGGACAGGTTGCTGATATGGGATGGGATTCATGGCTTCTGTTCAGATATGAAAGACAACATGTTTCCAACCATATAAAGTTAGTCAGACTTTTCTAGTAGAACAATGTAGCCTACTATATCTTATACTGAAGTAGAACCATACTGTAACTGTAGTAGCCTAGGCTACATTACAGATTCATTTGAACAAAACATTAATTAGAGCAGCTTATGGAATTTATAAATGTCCTTTGTAGCAGTGTAGAGACTAAATATCTGCAAATGACATCTCAAAGACAGGATGCTGTTGAGAAATATTTGAGGCTGTCTTCAATTCTGCTAAAACAGCATTGCAGAGCTTTATGCTGTTGGTATCCTATTTTATGGTTAAGTAGCCTATATTTGCATGCCTACTCATGGCTGCAGACAGTAGTGTCACGAGCAGAGCCGTGATCCCAGTCTCATCTCTCTCTCTCACACAGCTGCAGATGGTTAAGTGACGTTAACGAGCAGGCCACTTTGTGCAAGCCATGTGCCGTGTGCTCTCTCGTCTCTCTCTCTCTCCCTCTCTTTATCTATCTCTACCTCTCTGCCTCGCGCAAATGCGGGACATCGTCTCAATTTGCGGGACGCGTGAAAAGTGTTGAAAATGCGGCGCAGTCCTGCACAAAGCGGGACAGATGGTCACTTATCACTGCAAGAAAGTGCATTCGGCGGATTTCAACTCACGCTTCTATCAAACCTACCATATCTCCACGCTTAATTTGCACTGCATGCCATGCAGCCAGGGAGCGCTTCATACGAATCATCTACTAATAAGAATGATAGATCAGACGATTGCGGTGTTTATGCAATGTCAGCCTAGATAACTATGATGTTTATTCACTTTATTGCAAGCTTGGCAGCCTGCTGCGGACTGCGGACTGTCAGTCAGTCCGCTGCGCTGCACAGACCCACACGGCACGCTGTTGAATGAAGGCACAAGGCAGCTCGGATTTCATCTGAGAAGCCCTCTGATAGGCTAATACTCACCAATCAGATAGCGCTGTGGGCAGGACATTTGCACAGCAGCAACACAGAGCAACAACACAGAGAAACACACAGGCTGGTTAGAGCTGCATTCTGAGCCAATAGCGCATTTTTTAATTAATTTATTATATCGGCAAACAGCCAATGAAAATGCCGATACAGATAATCGGCCAAATGCTGAATATCGGCCATAATAATCGGCCAAACCGATAATCGGTCGACCCCTAGTTCCCAATACAAATTGAATGTGCCATCAGACACTGCTTATTGAAATTTAGTCAAACTTGAGGAAATTATGCATCTCAGCATGCATTTTCCAAATTACTGACCAGAGAGACTGTGTCATTTGTGGAGGACATGTTTACAATACTGTTACCTTGTTAATTTTGACCTGTACTTCTAGTGCCCCGCTGTGGCCAATCAGTGTGATTTTGAAAATGTTAACATTTTCAAATGATAGCAATCAATTGGGAGAGGTTGATGTGAATTACTTCTTGAAGATCTCGCTGTCTATTGCTCACCTTGGTGCGACATTTGGGGTACTCGTGGTCTCCTGGGAGGACTTTGAAAGAGATGGGGACTCTGTCGGCCCGGCGGTTAGCGCAGAAGGCATCCCAGATGGCTCGGTGCACTGCGTTGTAGACCACATCCAGCCCGGTCAAAGCTACAAAGGCCATGGGCCGACAACATAACTCTGGAGGGAGTTCCCACTGGGAACCTGCCATCATGACTGTTCAACACCTAAAAGAAAAACATCAGCATTCTCATTCTAAGATCAGAAAACAGAACAGCTATAAGATCAGTAAAGGAAAACAATCTCAGAGGCTCTTACACCACTCATTACCAGAAATGTGTCATAGTCAATGTATGCCAGGAGTGGTCAACCGTAGCTCTCAAACACCAGCAAAACTGTATCTATAGCCCCTTTTGTGAACGTTTAGATACTCTTTTCAAACATGCTAAATTGAAGTTCAAATTTAAGTGGACAGCAATTTGCTAAATGAAAAAATACTATATTGAAATATGTTAAATATATTCAAAATCCTAAAAGAAAAACGAATATAGTTATAGAGACAAATTGTGGCATGTTTGTGTTTTCAATAAGGTTTCTTTAAAAAAAGAAAAGAAAAAAAAACATAATCTATACATTTCCTATGTCAACCCAAGTACGAAATACTGCGTCTACTGTAAGGCTACCTGTTGTTAGTGTTTTAGCTCAATGTGTTATGACTAGTGTTCTTGTTGGGAGAAAACTAGTGTTGGTTTGGGTAAAATGATATCGATTTTGAGACATGGACGCAGTGTTTTGGTGCATTTTGGAGGAGGCTAGAGTGACAGGCAGCCAGAAGCTAACCAACGTTAGTGGTGTAATGCTAATGTGACACAAACACTTGTCACATTCAAATGAAAGTCTACTGTATCTCATTATATGACAGTTTAGCTACTTGCTAACTTTAGGTTACGAAGACAAACATGACAACATAGCAAGCAGGAAGTAAGCTAGCCATTGCCATTTAACCTTATCCTGTCATGTCTACTTGATGTCCTTTTATCAACTGGTAATAAAGTTGCGTTTTGCGTGTCACATTATGAAGTAACTAGCTAGCTAATATATATTAAGAAAAAAACATACCGCGACTGCATCACATGAAGTGAAGGGTGTTAAGAGCGAGTAAGCTGCAGTCCACTAGCTAGCAGTCGGGTGGGTTAAGGAGAAGAGGCTAGCTAGGCTAGGCTAGCTGTCAGGTCTGTACAGCTGGAGCTCCAGGCCGAGACGAGTCGTTTTATCCCAACTCCGGATCTGGTCATCGCCCGAAAACCAATCTGCGGTGTGTCATCAGTCAGTGGATAGATTCCACAGAGACAGAAGTAAAGTAGCTATTCCAGCAGCTAACGTTAATTGGAGAAAAACACAAGCTAGCTAGCAGCCGGTTTGTTTGTATTTCCGGTCACCACCTTCTTCTTCTTCTTGTGGTTTTAATGGCGGTTGGCAAACAGCTTTCGGGTGCATTACCGCCACCCATTGACCTGGAGTGTGGACTAAAATCTATTCTCTTTGTCAATCAATTTTCTCAGATTGTATTAATTAATCTTGTTGATATTAAATACTCCAGAATGAGTAGTTTATCCAACGCTTATCCCCTGAAGGTTATCCTCCTCTTCTTCTTCCTCCTCTTCTTCCTCTTCTTCTTCTTCTTCTTCTTCTTCTTCTTCTTCTTCTTCTTCTTCTTCTTCTTCTTCTTCTTCTTCTTCTGTTGACTTTTATGGCAGTTGGCATCCAAGTGTTGCATTACCGCCTCCTACAGGATTCTGACATATTTGAGTGCAAACTATTTACAGTGATGTGCTCCCATTCCCGATACTGTGTCCATTGTGCTGCATTCACGTACTCCTCGGAAGCTCGCACTTACCAGTTGTGAATTCGTAGTTGCTACATGACACCATTCAAGTGCTCAAGTTGGTCAGAAAGAGCAACAAACATGGATGACAGGTGGCCAGAAGTAAGGTTGTTTTCTCGTGGCTGGTGTTTCCTTACCAAAAGCAAGTAGTGTGTCATTATGGTATAGCCTAGCTCCATAGGCCACAATTGGTATCTACTAAAATAAATGATAGCTATGAACAGAATAATGAAATATATAGGCCTAACTTTTTAGAGTCAATTGGTGACACGGACTCCATACTTTCCGCCATTGTTGTAGCCTACTCCCGAAACCTCACGTGAGGTTTCGAGGTGGTCCTCGTCTGTGAAGATGATCTTGCTGAACACACATTTCCACTCCCATAAGCTTGTGTTAACCACATAGGCCTACCTTATTTCATGCATTTTAATAGAAATCCCCATACTAAAATTACATTACATTACATTACGTCATTTGGCAGACGCTTTTATCCAAAGCGACTTACAATAACACATTTTTGTCAGCAATAGAGCAATCTACTATGGAGCACAGTCTGTGATAACTACAACTTCTGAAGGAACAGTGGTACAAGTTTAGGTTAGTGGTACAAGTTAAGGTTAGTTTTTTTTTTTTTTTTTTTTTTGGGTGAAAGAGAGAGAACGAAGTTAGATCAAGAAGGGCCCAGATGGAGCCTGAAAAGGTGCGTCTTTAGTCTTTTCCGAAAGATCGGCAGTGATTCAGCCGTCCTGACCGAAATCCTATCGAATTTTCCCCTTACGAACCAAGATGGTGGCGATTTGCTACGTCCGACTCATTCCTGCGGTACTCTATTGTCTGAGTCTGTGAGAATTCATGCCTCAGTGTTTTCTCAATCTCCTCTCCAGAAATGAGAAATGTCCACAATGTTCAGGAACCTTCTAGCACCATCTTTTTTTCAGTTTTTTTTCACGTTAGGAAGACAACAGATCTTCAAAGTAAAACACTTAGTCAAACGTAGTTTGAACAGCCCTCCCCTTCCAGATAATTGAAAGATGAAACTTTAAAGAGGACACTAAACATTTGATCATGATGAGTTAATTTGCATCTCACCTCAGACAAGACAGGACACGGCTTTCAAGTCTGACATTTACACACATTTTCGCCAACTAGGGCACTGCACGATGATGTCACTACGGTTGACTGTACAGTAGGCCTACAGTAGGGTAGTGGAGTACAGGCAAGTTGAAGTGTTTGTGGTACGATTTGGAATTCTAACAGGCTCACAGCACATGCTGTTGTGTTTCTGACTTGCATTGTGGTTGTTTTGATTCATCAAAACATTCTACCGGTATATAGTGTACAGTCAACCTAGTGACAGCATCTGTAGGTATAGCTAGGCAAATTTAGGTAGCTAGGTAGCTAGCTAGGTAAAGATAGGTAGGACTTGACTTGACTTGAAAGCAGTGTCTTGTCTGAATTGAAATGAAATGTTTCATGTCCTCTTTAAGGCTGAAATGGGTTCATTTGAGACTTTATGATCTGAGGGCCATGTAGGCCTACTATTACTAACATTAGTCAGAACTCTGTGAGATCATGAATCATTAATTTCCACTAGCCTAACTACACTTAATTTATTAAAAGAACCACGTTATTCTTATCTTGCAACAATGCATTTGAAATGAAGAGTGATGATTGGGATGTTGTAATGACTGACCATGACCACTAGATGACCTTATTCACAGATGAAAGCTCATATAGCCTATCGGCTCATACATACATCACAGTTGCTCGAGTGACATCACTGATGACATCACAGTTGGGCAGTCCAGTTGCTCGAGTGATTTTTTTAAATTTATGTTTTATTTATTTATTTACCTTAAACCTATGACCCAAATCCTTATAGGCCTACATATGGGGAGACACAGGGATGGGTTGTGGGGGGAAAATGGTAAGGGGTGTATAACACCTAAACATGATAAAGTTGGAGATATTGCATGGAATTACTTCCAGATAAGAGAGATAGAAATAGGAATCAGCAAAAATCTGATATAAGATTTTCACAGTCTGTGATGGTAGCTGGGTTAGGGCTGATTGGCACAAGTGCACAATACACAGTATGTGACATAATCACGAATCACCAAATTTTATATATGATGTTGAACTATAAGCTATTTTGAAAAATACTGCGATCCAAGTCAAGTCAATTTTGTATTACCTATATAAATTATATCGTGCCAAATCATAAAAGTTATATCAAGACACTTTTCATAATAGCTCGAGCAGGTCATGGGCTTTTCATTTTAGACCCAACATTTGAAAAAATGCTCACACATGAGCGAGCACTTGGCGAAAGGAAACACTCCTTGCTCAAGGTGGGCGGCCATCTGCTTTGACCAAGTGAGAGAGAGAGAGAGAGAGAGAGATTGGGTGCACACAGTAGCAATAATAACAATAACAATAACTGTAGTAAAAATAAAAATGAATACAATCTCATGACTAATAAGGCGGTGGGGCGCGCACTGGGAAGCACACGATATTTCCAGTGATAATTATGCACAACAGTAATAACATAACACACACACTATATACTAGGAATCGAGCGCGCTACCAGTGATGTCACAATGCTGATGATCATCAGTGATGTCACTTCATTGTGACATCACTGATGACATCACTTATGACATCAGTGATTTATGACATCACTGACATAATCAGTGGGATGACATCATCACTGATGACATCATCACTGAACTTATTAGCCTCAGCCAGGAAGGATGACATCATCACTGACATCATTAGGTAATTAGGGCAATCACCTAATTAAAAAATCAGGCTCCGGATTATTTCTCTATCTATCTATCTATCTACACACAGACAGACACACACACACACACACCCACGCACAGCCTATATAGCCTATGTGAGCATGGAGTTCATCACTGTCCCATGGGCACTAACCTCGCGTCACCAGGCTCTTCTCGGCGAGAAAGAGCCTGGCTCCCGCCCACAATTGATTTTGTCACCCTACTGGTTCCCGCCTAGAGCCCGCCCTAGACCGGATGGCAGCGTTTCTAGCTCGTCAACTTTCACGTTAACTTGACAATTTGACCCAAGTATCAGAATCCTCTTTCACCGTTTTGACCGGTGTGTCAGGCGGTGGTGGCGGAGATGCCATATTGCATAAACGTTTTGTTTTATGTAACGCTAGCTTTGTTTTGATCAGACTCTAGTTTAGGTAACATCACCGCGTCAAGCTAACGGCAACAAAGACGTTGTTAGGCGCATTGCCATCCGAGAGGACAGGAGGGAGGAGAGGACAGACAGGAGGTAGGGAGCTAGAGAGAGGAGGCAGGAGAGGACAGGAGGAGAGAGAGAGAGGACAGACAGGAGGTAGGGAGGCTAGAGAGAGGACATGAGGGAGGAGAGGACAGAGAGGACAAAGACAATGCAGGAGGTTGCACCTGCGTAGAGAATAGCAAGAGAGGCACCTCCCCCCCCAACCTCCTCCCTTCACTCCCACCTGTCTCCCTCCCCTTCACTCCCTCCTGTCTCCCTCACCCCTCCAACCTGTCCACCACCATTTCCCCCCCCCCCCATCTCCTCCTCCCGTCTCCAACAAAATCCCCTCCTCTGCCATCTATCTATGTATCTCCCGGCTTCCTTCCTCTCACCCTGTTCGCACTCAACCACTCTACCATCTCCGCAGGGACTGAGCCTGCAGAGAGAGGGGAGCAGGCACAGTCCCTGCAGAGATGGTAGAGTGGTTGAGTGAGAACACGGTGAAGGAAGGAGGCCGGGAGATGGCAGAGGAGGGAGGGAGGGGGGGGGGGGGAGGAGGGAGGGATGGGGAGGAGGGAGTAGGGGATGGGGAGGAGGGGGGGGAGATGGGGGGGGGAGGAGGAGGGAGGGGTGGGGAGAGGAGGAGGGAGGGGGGGGAGGAGGGAGGGGGGGGAGGAGGGAGGGGTGGGGAGACGACTTCAAATCCCCTGCAGGAATCAAACCTGCACTTCTCCGCATACAATGCGGCTGTTAAGGTGATCGCCTTAACCCCTAGACCATCAGCTAGGTAACTTACAATGGATCTCTAGGCAGTTTTGTTATGGCTTTCCCAATGAAAGACTTGAAAAGGTTTTAGTGTCCGTACCGGGATTCAAACCACAAACCTTTGGGTTGGAAGGCATGGTCTTTCACCACTGGACTACAGCCCAGCTCAAACACACAGCACATGCAGCAAGTCAAATAGATGTGGTTAAGATCAGGGTTTTCTTAACCACGACCATACCCTAACCCAATTGATATGGTGGTCGTGGTTAAGAAAACCCTGATCTTAACCACATCTATTTGACTTGCTGCATGTGCTGTGTGTTTGAGCTGGGCTGTAGTCCAGTGGTGAAAGACCATGCCTTCCAACCCAAAGGTTTGTGGTTTGAATCCCGGTACGGACACTAAAACCTTTCAAGTCTTTTTTGAATATTTTGTTTTCAATTATTAATATTATTTTCACATTTACTAATCATTAACCACTCTATTCAGGAATTGACCGACTAATCAGCAACTATCTAATGATTAACTAATATATTCACGAACTGACATGTATTAAAACAGTTAACTACTCTGAGTCTGCACTGAGTGCTCATAAGTGTCAAAATAGAAAACCAGATTCAAACATAGGCAGAATGGTTCCAGGTCCATGTTTATCATACCAGAATGTTAGCACAACAATACAAAACTCACAGCAACAAGTAGACCAGTGGTTTATTGATAGTATTCTGTGACATCACCACACAGACATCTTGGTCTGCTTGTAATCAATTAACAGGTGATTAACCACACAGCCAATGAGCTGTGTGTAGTGTAAAGTGCCATATTGGTCGGAAATGCATGTGACATCATGGGAATACTATGAATAGACAAGTCCAAGTGAATCAGTTGTTATTAAGCTTTATGAAGGCTACTTAAACAAGATAATTTAGGATAGATATAAATGTACCAAATGTTATAGCTATGTTATAGCAGACGTTTTGTCATTTCTAAAAAAATAGATTTTTCAGGTTCGCACAACATAGTATTGCATAAGGAGTTGCTCATAATAACTCTTTTTAAATCTTTAAAGTATTTTAGTTGCTGTTCTGGGTATGGCATTGCATCCCTGAGAAGGCTACATCGGTACAGCTGGGTTTCATTCAGGTTCATGTGTAAGGATACTCATTCTACAGCGGGTGTTTATATGATATACTGTGCAAATCTATATTTTTTAATCTCTTAAATTACATAATATTCCTTTGGTTTCTTCAGTGCGGTTTGCTGATATGTCAAAGAGATAGTTACACAAATAAATGACAAAACTCATAAGCAAACAGAAATGGTGAAGTGCTGCTCATTTCAGAGAGATACCGTATTGCACAGACAGATGAGATCATCTTCACGGTGGAAGAGGTTTCTCCTGCTGGAGCAGGAGTGAGCTCATCTGCCAGGGTTAAACAAGGTCGTGAGCCAGGGGTGAGTGAGGTCGTCTGCCAGGGGTGAGCGAGGTCGTCTGCCAGGGGTGAGTGAGGTCGTCTGCCAGGGGTGAGCGAGGTCATCTGCCAGGGGTGAGCGAGGTCGTCTGCCAGGGGTGAGCGAGGTCATCTGCCAGTGGTGAGTGAGGTCATCTGCCAGGGGTGAGTGAGGTCATGAGCCAGGGGTGAGCAAGGTCGTCTGCCAGGGGTGAGTGGGGGTGAGCGAGGTCATCTGCCAGGGGTGAGTGGGGGTGAGCGAGGTCATGAGCCAGGGGTGAGCGAGGTCATCTGCCAGGGGTGAGCGAGGTCATCTGCCAGGGGTGAGTGAGGTCATGAGCCAGGGGTGAGCGAGGTCATCTGCCAGGGGTGAGCGAGGTCATCTGCCAGGGGTGAGTGAGGTCATCTGCCAGGGGTGAGCGAGGTCGTCTGCCAGGGGTGAGCGAGGTCATCTGCCAGGGGTGAGTGAGGTCGTCTGCCAGGGGTGAGTGAGGTCATGAGCCAGGGTGGATGGGGGCAGATCAGGGCATGGTGGGGCAGGGCAGCAGCATCAGCATGAGACACAGAGGACTGGGGCTCAGTGCCAGCCCCGATGAGTCTCTCCCTACACACACACACACACACACACACACACACACACACACACACACACACACACACACACACACACACAGGGGTCAAACCAATAGAACTGGAAAATAGAATGCCCATTGGTCACACTGTATTTGGGCGTGTCACAAACAAAAGGCAAAGTAAACAGAGTTCCAGTTTAGATGATGCCGTCACACTTAGTTTCTGTTGCTCCATTAAGACTGAATGGGAGGAGCTGCTTTGTAAGTGTGGCAACACCTGATTCCAGCAATTCTGGGTACATGTTGTGTTTCAGAGCTGTTAGCTACATGTTGTGTTTCAGAGCTGTTAGCTACATGTTGTGTTTCAGAGCTGTTAGGTACATGTTGTGTTTCAGAGCTGTTAGCTACATGTTGTGTTTCAGAGCTGTTAGCTACATGTTGTGTTTCAGACCTGGCTACACGTTGTGTTTCAGAGCTGTTAGCTACATGTTGTGTTTCAGAGCTGTTAGCTACATGTTGTGTTTCAGAGCTGTTAGCTACATGTTGTGTTTCAGAGCTGTTAGCTACATGTTGTGTTTCAGAGCTGTTAGCTACATGTTGTGTTTCAGAGCTGTTAGGTACATGTTGTGTTTCAGAGCTGTTAGCTACATGTTGTGTTTCAGAGCTGTTAGCTACATGTTGTGTTTCAGAGCTGTTAGCTACATGTTGTGTTTCAGAGCTGTTAGCTACATGTTGTGTTTCAGAGCTGTTAGCTACATGTTTGTTAGCTACATGTTGTGTTTCAGAGCTGTTAGCTACATGTGTTCAGAGCTGTTAGCTACATGTTGTGTTTCAGGCCTCTTTTGGTATGGTATGGTGTTTATTCTTAATCCCCGAGGGGAAACATGGTTTACCACCAGAGCGAGAACAGATACAAACAAGAAACAGTAACATACAGCACAATAACAATAATACAGTGGAGAGAGAGAGAGCCTCACAAAGCAAGGCTAGCAGTGTTCATTAAAGAATTTTACAGAAGCAGGAACAAAAGATCTTCTAAATCGCTCAGTAGAGCACCGAGGCATCAAAAGCCTATTACTAAACGAACTGCGCAGGGCATTAAATACATTAAACAAAGGATGGCCTTCATAAGAAAGAATAGAATTCAATTTTCTCCTTGTTCTCTTGGCTATAATCATCTCCAAAGAATCAGGGGGAAGGCCAATCACTGAGCCTGCCTTTTTAATCATTTTGTTTATCCTATTTTTGTCCATGACAGTGAGGCTGCCCCCCCAGCAGAGCACAGCATAGAAAAGGACACTAGCTAGGATACCTTGGTAGAACACATGAAGAAGTGACCTGCTGATGTCAAATGATCTAAGCTTCCTCAAGTGGAAAAGTCCAGACTGGGCCTTCTTGAACACAGAATCTGTGTTCTTCTTCCAGTCCAGCTTACTGTCCAGGTGGACACCGAGATACTTATAAGACTGGACTATTTCTACCTCCAGCCCTTTAATAATGACAGGGGAGACTTCTGCCTTCTTCCTCCCAAAATCAATAACTAGCTCTTTGGTCTTTTCAACATTGAGCAGTAAAAAATTGTCATCGCACCAGGAAACAAATAAATCAATCTCCTTTTTATAGGCCCGATCGTCACCTTTGTTGATGAGACCAATAAGAGCAGTGTCATCAGAGAATTTCTGCATATGACACATGGCCTCACTATGTCTGCAGTCCGCAGTATAAAGAATAAAGAAAAAAGGAGCTAAAACTGTTCCTTGAGGGGCTCCAGTTTTTGTCCAGATGATATCTGATACAGTGTCGTCCAGCCTAACAAACTGAGGTCGAGGCACAAGATATCTCATGCACCAGGCGATGGTTGAATTATGCAATTTATATTGAATCAGTTTATTTGCTAGAATGTGTGGCTGGATAGTGTTGTTCAGGCTCCATCTGGGCCCTTCTTGATCTAACTTCGTTCTCTCTCTTTCTTAAAAAAAAAAAAAAACTAACCAACCTTGTACCACTAACCTAAACTTGTACCACTGTTCCTTCAGAAGTTGTAGTTGTCATAGACTGTGCTCCATAGTTGATTGCTCTATTGCTGACAAAAAATGTGTTATTGTAAGTCGCTTTGGATAAAAGCGTCTGCCAAATGACGTAATGTAATGTAATGTAATGTAATGAAGGCGCTCGAAAAATCAAAGAACATTTCCCTAACAGAGTTTAAATAAACGTCTTACAAATAAAGAAAAGCCACTGTCAAATCATGCGATTTAAGTGAATGTTTTGAGCTTTGAGAGGTTTGTTCATGTTTACCCATTTTGGTGGATTGTCCCAAGATCATACAAATGATGTGATTTTTGTGAACTTAAAGGCCCAATCCGTCAAAACTCACTATTACTGACGCCGGTGGCCGTTAGTGTAACTGCAGGCAGCGTGTGAACGAGCTGACGCGCGGGCACCATACTCGCACGCGCACAAGCAGTTGCCTGGCAACAGCAGAGCTGTTCGTTGCTTTGTAACGTTAACTCATAAAAGTCACTTGAAAACGGCAACCTGGACAATTTATCGGTCAGATCAGCCTCGAGATGCCCAGGAAGGATTCTGGATGAATTAGGGGACGTTATTGTGGCATGTTTGGTCGTGTTTTGGCTTGCGTTGACTGCGGGCAAGTCGATACTCATGTTAGCAAAAGCCAGGAAATAGCCTTCTCCCCCTGTATGTATGGTAATGCCTGGAGTTGACCAAACTGAACAATCAAACAATGTTTCATAAGCATAACAGTAACGTTAGGCATATTTAGGACTGTTAAATTCATTATCCACACAAGACGGTAACGTTATTAGTGGGGCTGGTGGTAATTTCTATAAATGTAAATGAATATTAGTTAGCCGCGATTAGCATCAAGCTAATGCTACTAGTATGTGCAGTCCCACTGCAGTCAGAGCCTGCTGGCTGCGGGAAGTGGATACTCATGTTTGCACAAGCCAGGAAATAGCCTGCTCCCCCTGTGTGTACGGTACCGTCAAACAATGTACCGTAAGCATAACAGACAGTAGGCTAACGTTAGGCATATTTCCGACTGTTAGATTCATTCATTATCAACACAAGACAGTAACGTTATTAGTGGGGCTGGTGGTAATTTCTATAAATATAGCTAAATCTATTAGTTAGCATCAAGGGGAGCGTGCCTATGTTCCCACAGCCCTATGTTCCCACAGCCCTTTCTTGACTATTTTATAGAGCAGCAACGCGTTGAAAATAGAACAGTGGCGTAACATAGAGCAGCGCGTGTGCTGCGCGTTGCATGCTGACAAGCCACGGCCGGTGTGAGACTTTACATTAAATATAATTGAATCTAAAAGGCGCGGCGCGTTTTTTTGCGCGACATACATGTTCGGTGTATTTTGGCCTTAAGGAGCTAAGTTTAGCAAAGGACGTGTCAAAATTATGCCAGAGAACAGCACATGTCCACAAGCCAGGGCTACTAGCAAACAATCAAAATAAGATTAATTTTTTATTTATTTAAATAAATAAAAATATTGCACTATTTATGCAGTTAACTCAACCTTTATTGCACTATTTATGCAGTTCACTCAACATTTTTGTGCCAGGAACAGGCAATCTGCAAGTGCTGTCCTTTGAAGACTATTTCAAGATTTATATTTCTGGCGCCAGCAACGCCAATGGATCTTTTCTCCTCTCGTTTCATGACGGTGGAAACAGAAATTCTGAACAACTAAAACCTTTCCTCCACGGTTTCCAGGGATCAAGCTTCCATGAATAGCAGCCATCTGAGCAAACACTGTGGACCACTCAGCACCAATGGGGCATGGCCGCGAATTACGATCAAAATATAAGGGGGTCGTCGGAACTACACCTCTCCACCAAATATCGTGAAAATCCGTGCTGTAGTATTTACGAAATAGTGCATTTGGTTTTTCAAACTGTCGCAATAGAAACAACTATGGACAGATCGTGATCAACAAAAAAGTGTTCCACGCAACACGCCTTCACCAAATTTGGTGCAAATTGGAACATTCTGCATCGAAACGTTTAGATCACATTGTGTTTTGTTATTTTTTGTGGTTTTTTGTCTCTTTGACCTTACTCAGTCATTCGTAGTGATGCATTGTGTAAGTTGGATTGTGAATGCCTTTTTGATTCTTCATTAATACAATAAAATTAAATTAAAAATTAAAATGCACACAGACAAAGAGTAAGTAAATCTTAGTAAACGTGGGAACATTATGAGAACTAGTGCAAACCACTTCTTGTAGTTTAGGGGGCTGGGGCCAAATCTGATATGGATGAATTGCTAACTAGTGCTAGTCATATTGTGTATTTTTTCATGATCATGTGTATTCTTGCATGATCAAAGGCACACAAAACTTTGAGACTGGTGTGGTTGTGCAACAAGACTATTGTTGGGAAATGTGGGAACACAGGGCCTTATTTTGGAAGAAAAAAAAATCTAAGAAATGTGGGAACATAGGGCTGTGGGAACATAGGGCTGAAATCTTAGAAATGTGGGAACATAGGGCTGTGGGAACATTGGGCTGTGGGAACATAGGGGTGACCCCCGCATGAAGCTAACGACTCACCACCGCAGCTAAATGCAGTCAAACAATAATGTTCCATGACCATAAGCATAACGGTACTAACGTTAGGGTTGCATTACTTCACACAAGACGGTAATGTTAGCAGAGTTTCTGACCAGGTGGTCAGATACTTGTACTACGGAGTGACAGTAAAAATCTTGAAAATCCATTAGCAAGCAGCTAACGTTATCTGGTCAAAACCACATTACAGTAGCTACAAGCAGCAAGTTCCCTTCATGAACCGAAAACACAGTCCTGACTCTAGTTTCCCCCCCGATGTCGGTCACATTGCTGCTGTCTGGCCAGACGGGCTTCATTAGATAAATATTTATTTATTTAGTCTGGACTTTTTCTGGAGTCTGTGTTTGTTGTTTCCTTTAGCTAGCAGCTAGCGACGAGCGTAACGTTAAAAGCTACTTCAGCCATTTCCTGTTAGCGTCTAGACAAGAGACAAGCTCGACGTGAACGCGCGAGACGTCACATCCTCTAGCTGTGGCGGGAGATGCTATCCACTTCGAAACTGCGGTTTTCCATGTATCTTCTGAACGGCTGGTCGGAGAGAAACGCCC
Organism: Poromitra crassiceps; assembly: GCF_964638095.1. Lineage (NCBI taxonomy): Eukaryota > Metazoa > Chordata > Actinopteri > Beryciformes > Melamphaidae > Poromitra > Poromitra crassiceps. The sequence continues at coordinate 1,783,511 of NW_028152259.1, forward strand.
CTGGTCGCCATTTTTAAGTGACGTCAAGGCGCATTCACTCAGTGCCAATAATAAACACTTTGTGCACATTTATTTCTCGCCAGAACCAACGGAATGGGCCTTTAAGTACATGTTTCTAATTTATCAATGGGCTTTTTAATTTATTTTTTTAATGATCCAAGTTGCAGTGGTTTACCTCTGAAGTCGGCAGGCCTGTCCTCCCAGGGTGACAGCACAATACCCAGGGCTTTCCACTGGTTACCTGACAGGGCTGCTTCCTGTTCAGCTGTTACTGCCACAGCCTGCTCATAGGAGAACATGCTGATCTGGTTCGGGTTAAACACCACCTGCAGAAGGTGACATGAGCCAAATGAGGGGAGGCACGAATTGTCAAGATGAACACACCAACATAGATAACAAGACATTTCGGGTCCCAGAACAAAAGCTGAATAGAACTCCATAGACTTGTTTTGTGGAAGTCAGGTCAGTGTACAGTAAACTAGTAATAATAGTCATTTAAGACTTACACTAAACTGCTCAGGTGGTATCATTGAGATAGCCAGAGGTGTGATTCCTTCAATTTGGTCCCTCACCAAAGCTGACATGGACATATCTGGAAGACCAGCTGCACAACGAGAAAGTGAAGTAGCATCAATGCTCCCAGAGCTAAACAGCCACCAACATAACTGAGTGAAAAATCACATTTAGCAGATGATCACAGAGAGGATTGTTCATATCAGGGTGCTCAACATGAGGAGAGTGGATGTGTCTTACCTGCCAGAACTCCAATCTCAATGAAGACATCAGTCTTCCAGTTACCTGTGGGTCCAAATGCAAGACTGTGTTGCAGAAGGTCGACGAGAGCCAGCAACTGGTCTGGTGAGCAGGACAGCCTCAGCTGACCCAGCCACAGCACAGCCTTACTGCAGCCACCAGGGGGAGACAGCAGGTTACACAGTAAGTAAAGGGGACAGAAGTACCACAGGAATGAGTCCGGACCTGGATGTTAACACTTCCGCCTCTTATGTGTAAAAGTCAATGGGATTTATGTGTGAGGATTTTGGTTGAATGCTTGAAATAAGGTCTGTGGTTAACAAAAGTTTATGACTTTTATGATTTTCAGTACAGAAGCGTAGGCTACAGTGTAAATGAAGCTACAGTGTAAATGAAGCATACAGTGTAAATGCGTTTTTTTATGAGATTTTCAGAAAATGCTTCAACAGTCATAAAAGCGGTCCTCATATATCTACACACACACACACATACAGTACATATAGTGTGTGTGTGTATATATATATATATATATATATATACACACACACATACAGTATATACATATATACACACTATATATAGATCTTTTTGTGAATGTACAGCCCATTTTTAAACCAGCAGTATTTATATATAATACTAGTATAATAATATTATACTAGTAAATAGATAATAATATTATAGTATAATAATATACAATATAATAGTATAATAATAATAGATATATATACACATACACTAGGGCAGTGATTCCCAACCTGTGGTCCGCGGCCCCCTGGTGGGCCGCGAAGGTATTGCAAGTGGGCCACCAAATCATTTCCAAAAAAGTATGATTTTTGAAAAAAAAAAAAAAAAAAATCAATTTTTTTTTTGAAAGATTTTGAAAAATCATACTTGAAAAAGTATGATTTTTGTTTCTTTGATGTTATTGCTTTTGCTTGAATTGAAGGTTCATCTTTACATCATCTTTATATTGGGTTTGTGTTTATTTGTAACCCTATCGATTTAATGGGCTTTCTTCTGATATTTGGATTTTGTTTGGATCTGATATTGGATGTCAAATTGTTATGAGAATGCATTTTTCCATTGTTGAAGGATACCGTTATTTATTAATCATTTGTTAATTAGCCTGTTACAGACAGCCCCTTGCTTGTCATTTCTGACATCTGTGTGGTGCTGATGGACAGCTCCTTGAATGATTGGTGTGTGTGTGTGTGTGTGTGTGTGTGTGTGTGTGTGTGTGTGTGTGTGTGTGTGTGTGTATGTGTGTGGGTGTGTGTGGACAGCTCCTTGAAAACTGTAATACTGAAGGTGTTGCAACATGTTACAGGTGCTGTGTTAGTGACTGTGGAGCTTCCAACATGTTTCTCCTGTATTCAGTTCAGTCCTTTATGTTCAATTTTCAATAAAAAAGTGCTCTGAGAACGCATTATATGGCCTTTGTATTTATGGGGTCGGAGGTGGGCCGCGAACATTTTTGAGACATAAAAGTGGGCCCTGAGTTGGAAAAGGTTGGGAACCACTGCACTAGGGTATTCACGACTACTGAATTTTAGTAGTCATCGACTACTTCCAAATAATAGTTGACTAGTCGATTAATACCGCTGAAGATATATTTTTTTCACACAATAGAAATGATCAATTCTCATCAAAAGGGTCTCAAAAACAGCCAGTAAAGGGTTAACTTAATGTAGGCGGGACCAATGTGGAGATATGTGAAATAGCAGAGTCCTGATTGGCTCTGAGAGGCTGTTTACAAATGAGCCATTACACCCCAGCAGCTTGTCTGAGTTGGAGATAGCGACTGTTTGACTTCAGTAACAACATAGACGAGTCTTTCTGTCTATTCACCTTATTCACCACACCCACTTTTTCTCTCTTCCGCGTTCAACGCAAACGTATTTGTTCTTCCGGTTCAGCGCTAGTTGCCTACTGTGGCTAATATTAGCCGCTAGTTAGTTATGTTATATGGCAGTAAAATGCCACTGAATGACCAAATTGATATAACTTTTAACCATTTCGAGTAACACTGTTTCCATACGGATCACCAGCGTTAGTTTGTTTTTTATAAACGTGGCTATATTCATAACGTTTCTATCTCGGATGCGTTATTTTGAATCCCACATAGGTTACGCCTGGCGCAACCTAGGTGGGTTTCAGGACAAAACAGTCTCGACTCCACTAACGTCATCTTTAGAGCACAATATTCCTGGAATGCAAGTTTAACTAAACAGTTACATGTCCTCTGCATTCTACATAAAATTAAGATATTACGGGTTGTTTTATTTTGTATGTTACATACTTATTGGCCAAGATATGTTAGTTTATGGGGGAGTAATTCTGCCAGTTTAGGAGGAGAGTGTGGGCGGCCATCTTGCCTGCGAGGTTTTTGGCAAGTCTAAAACGGAAATACTATTACGAAATGACGTAATGCGGAAGCGTCCATGTGTGGGCAAAGAATAAGGTGAATAAGTACCTTCAATTCTGTTGATTTAACATGGCGTCATGTGGAAAATGAGTGTTCAAACAAATCTATGTTCAATTTATGTATTTATTCTTCACCACAGATGAACGATTAGTTGATTATGATGCATAGTGTCGACTAGTGTTTTTTTGTTGACTGTGAAAGCCCTAATATACACGTATAAACACTAGGGCTGTGAATCTTCACTAGCCTCACGATTCGATTACGATTCAGAGGGCTACGATTCGATTCGATTCGATTATCGATGCATCTCGATACATCTTAAATCAATGCATCACTTTTTTCCCCCAATATTCCCCAATGATTTATTTTTTCTCACTTTCTTTTTTCTCACTGCGTGACTACTTTTAAAATAAAAGTGCATTTGGAATTGCATTGTATTATGATCCATAATTAAAATAAACAACTGCATGTACTTCCATTATATTTTATTTGATTATTAACACATTGACTGCCAGCCGTTTTTTTTTTGCTGTAGGTAGCTTCTGCCAGGCCGTTTTTTGAGGATTCTGGCTCATTTTACAAGAGCCGAGGATTCTTTTCTGCTTGGAGTTTGTGAACACGAAGTTCACAAAAGTACTAATAGAATGTGTGCTTTCTCTGTCTAAAAGAGTTAGTTTGTAGAGTTAGTAGTTATGTAGATATTAGCCGTTGAGTACAGCATGGTTTCAGCTGTCTGAGAGTGAAAGCTGAGATAATCGCAGTTTTGTGAAATTCAATCAAACAGGCAGAACAGTCACTTTAACCATTTATTTTTGGCATCAGTGAGAGATCAGACATCCAAACAATATAGTTCCGAACGCCCTCTCCTTCAACTCCTCCCTCCGTGGGCGTGTCTAGTGGCTTTCAGCCTGCGTTTGTCACAAGCGAGTGCTCTGCTGCTGCTGCTGCGAGTTTGAGCAGCCTCCCTCCCTGGCAGCGAGTTTGAGCAGCCTCCCTCCCTGGCAGCGAGTTTGAGCAGCCTCCCTCCCTGGTAGCGAGTGTGGATAGGGCTCACTCGTCTCTTGGGTTTGAGAGCCCCGATGAAGCCCCGTGCGACTCTAGGCTTTATGCTGCCCACCCAGTCCATTTCTGGAACCCCCCACCGCAGCAGCGCGAAAGCGTCCCCGCCTACAGTATGAGAATGAGGCTCGTTCGTTTCTGGGTTTTCGGAATGCGTGCGATTCTGGCCTTTCTGCGGGCGTTTCAAAGTGTGTTTCACCCATAATATATTATGCAAATTTGCAATCCCCCGTGTGCTGCTGCTGGCGCGGCCCGAGAGCGGCGAGTCTGGTGACTGATGACTGTAAAATCGGCAAGCCATTTCCTTGAGAATGGAGGAAGCAGCCGCGGGAGGCGGCTGCTTTTGGTTGACTTTCTCTCTGTCGGGAGGGCACCGTCGCCACCTAGCTGGTCGGTAAAATAGATTATACACATTCTCTTCCTCCAATTCTGGGATAGGAGACGTAAAAGGGGTTGATCGATGTCCCACCGTCAAAAAAAAAAATGTTTATGTAAGCCGAGATATCTCGTCCTTGGCACTCAACGGTTGGATCATGTAAGCCGAGATATCTCGTCCTTGGCACTCAACGTGTTAAAAAAATAAATAAAAATAATAATAATCGATTCTTGACATTTGTGAATCGATGCAGAATCGTGCACGTCCGCATCGACGATGCATCTTATAATCGATTATTTTTGACACCCCTAATAAACACACACACACACGTCTCACCTGAACTCCACAGCATTGAAAAAACGCATCTCTGTTGTTTTAGCTCCACACACGATGTATCCCATCGCCACAAAAGTGCTGGAGTCCAGCTGTGAAGGTTTCTGCTTGGTGGCGTTTAACAAGCGGCTGAACAGCACAGCCAGCTAGGATGAAAGCCATGGAGAGAATGAGTGAGCGTAAAATAGCCTCAAACAGGATTGTAGGTGGATGTATTAGCAACGTACTTGTACCTTCACCCTGTATTGTATAGCATGCCAGTGCTACTTGTACAATTTGTTTCAGAAAGCGAGTGAACACACAACACAGTGGATGTAATATGTCTCCGGCTATGACCGAAGCTGATACCTGTCTGTCTGTCCAGGTGTTGACTGATCCCATGGCGTAGATACTCCTCAGCTCGGACAGACGGAGGGTGCCCAGCTCTGCTTCTGACATCTCCACCGCTAGTCCACCCAGCTGAGCGACCAGGGACGGAGACATGGAGCGGATGTGGCCATGCACCTTCATGCGCGTGTTCACGCATACACACACGCATGCATGCACACACACACACACACACACACACACACAATCCCAGAGAGACCCCAGTTAAAACATGGCAGACATTTTAGCAACATTTCACATCCATAAAACCATATTCACCAACTTAAAGTCTTTATTTATTGTTTTTGAAAAGCGTAGCAAACAATATACTAAAACAATATATTCTTCCAACAATAAGAAATCTATTAAATCACCTTTGTACATTTGTACTACATGTTTTGCAATTAAAAAAAGACAACCCTAACAACTGGATTTAGGAGGGGTTTCAAATGTAAACAGGAAGTATGGAAATGTCCCATAGGGAAGAAGCCTGGAATGAAATGCATGTGTGATGTGACGTGATGTGATGTTCTCACTGTGGTAGTTCCTGCATGATGGATGGCTGGAAGAGAGTCTCACCTCTTTGACTTTCTTGAGCAGCTGTTGGCGTTGGTAGGGTGTAAGGCAGTGGTTCCCAACCATTTTTGTGTTATGTACCCCTTGAGCTGTTTTACCATGCCGATAGTACCCCCTCACTCATGTGTGTCCTAAAGTTGTTATATTAAACTTATATTAAACAGTAGGCCTCTCTAACACATCTCATTAAATGAAAATAATTTGATTCCTCTTTAATACAATTTTGACAGTTTTCAATTGGTTCAGTTTTCAATCAGTTTTTATCATTTTGGAAATACATTGTAATCCCAATCTTTCCAAGTACCCCCTGCAAGCTGCTCAAGTACCCCTAGGGGTACACGTACCCCTGGTTGGGAATCACTGGTGTAAGGAACGGGTCGTGGCCCATCAAGGAACGGGTCGTGCCCCCCCCCCCCCTCCGGCTCTGGCTGATGGCCCTCCAGGCTTATCACCTTCCCCTCCCCCTCATCCCCCAGGCTATAGACAAGTTTCCCAGCGCTGGCCTAGGGCGGCGCCATAGCAGCCTTATATGTTCCCGGCTTCCGGTTAAGTCCACATAGCGTCCACAGCAGCCTGATGTTGCCAATAAGCTACGACTTAAATAGAGACTTATTACATCATATGTTTTCCGCCCCCTGTATGTTGAGTGTTGGTGAAAAAGAAAAATATAGCAGACGCTTTCTTTACTGTAGAGCGCCGTTTAAAAGCTGCACAACAAGCAGCATCAGTCCCGCCGGCCAGCGCTGGACCCGCTGTGAGGAAACACACAGGAGGAAACCGAAATGTCAAAACAGACATCCCTTGCTAGGCCAGTCCTTTTTTTTTTAATCGAGATCATGCAACAAGTAGCCTACTTCAGCCGAGGCCAGCAAGACGGCAGGAAAGAAACAGAAGCGTGCCTGCCGCCGTCAAAAGCAAAAGAGACCCGACGTAGGCTGTCAATTTAGCGGAGGTAAAAAGCCTTTTTACCTACTCGGGCGAATCAATCAATCAATCAATGGCTCGCGCTTGTTGCCCGACGCTCGTATGATGAGGAGATGAATCAAAATGCTTACCACCAATAAAGCCACATGCGAGCCGAGAACGAGTGCAGGAGAGCTGACGCAGGTGCCAGGTGTGGAGTGGGAGAGATTAAGGTGCGTAGCCTATTGCTGGAGATTCAAGTTGTGCGCTGTCTGCACTCTGCACTGACACTGTCGCACTTATTACTTTTAGCTGCGTTGTTTTTTCATCAAGGCAATGTCCAGAAGATATGGGTTCATGAATGTCTGCAAATGCAGATAGATAGGCTACAGTAGGAGTGTGCATGCATGTTGTCTGTTTCAATAACGAAAGCGTCCTTACCGAGAACGACGTGCCGACCAATTAAATATTCTTGCTGCGAAATCGGCCTCTTAATGACAACACTGGAATAATAGCCGTAATATTCATTCACAACGGGGGTAATTTGATGAAATACATAGCGTTACAACATACCCGACCTACTTTGTTGCTGTGGAGATATTGGTACGCTTCGGAGCTTTTGAGATTGTTCATCGCGTTGCCATCCACCGCCATTGATTCCTCAAAATACGCTATAATCCTGCCTGTAGTTACGTTCGGCCATTTACACATATTATCTTCCCATGTGTCCAGTGTCAACGGGTGTGGGATAGACACTCTTTCATTAGATAGGAGACTCGCAGAATGATCCCAAGTTTGCATTTTTTCGGCGGTCGCTATGGCTACTACGGTAGTACGTTACGCTTCTCCGTATTCACAAACACCGGAACCGACAGACACGATCGCGGCCGAGTCCGGAAGCAAACCGGAAGTGCCCAGGAAACTTGTCTATACCCCGTCACCCAGAGACGAGGCTACACCGCCCCTCCCCCCCCCAAAGGGCTTCAGAGCTGATGATGCCCCCCCCCCCACCCACGCTGACCATCACAGCGGACCAGGTGAGGAATCAGCTTATGAGGCTACACACTAGGAAAGCAGCTGGCCCGGATGGCGTCAGCCCCATGCTGCTCAAAGCCTGTGCCCCCCAGCTTTGTGATGTGCTACAGCTGATCTTCAACAAGAGCCCGAGTCTCCAAAGGGTCCCCGTGATGTGGAAAATGTCCTGTATCGTCCCTATACCTAAAAAGCCAAGACCCTGGAGAAACTCGTCCTGGAGCAGCTCAGGCCTATGGTCAAACCATCCCTAGACCCCCTCCATTTCGCCTACCAGCCCCGACTGGGAGTGGGGGACGCTGTCATCTACCTGACCAACCGCGCCTACGCCCACCTTGACAACCCGGCCAGCACTGTGAGAGTCATGTTCTTCGACTTCTCCAGTGCTTTCAACACCATCAGGCCGGCTCTACTGGGTGAGAAGCTGACGGCGATGCGGGTGGATGCCCCCCTGGTGGTCTGGATTGTGGACTACCTGTCTGGCAGACCACAGTATGTGCGCCTGCAGAACTGTGTGTCAGACAGAGTGGTCAGCAATACAGGAGCACCACAGGGGACGGCCTTCTCTCCCTTCTTCTTCACCATCTACACCACGGACTTCACCTACCAGACAGAGTCTTGCCACCTTCAGAAGTTCTCTCACGACTCTGCGATAGTGGGATGTATCAAAGATGGCGACGACGATGAGTATCGGGATGTGGTGGCCAACTTTGTCACATGGTGTGAGCAGAACCACCTGCAGCTCAACGTGTCAAAGACAAAGGAGCTGGTGGTGGACCTGAGGAGGGTCAAGGCTCCGGTGACCCCTGTTTCAATCGACGGGGTCAGTGTTGACATAGTGGAGGATTACAAGTACCTTGGAGTGTACATTGACAATAAACTAGACTGGGCTAAGAACTCTGATGCACTCTACAAGAAGGGGCAAAGCCGTCTCTACTTTCTGAGATGGCTGAGGTCCTTCAACGTCTGCCGGACCATGCTGAGGATGTTCTGAGTCGGTAGTGGCTAGTGCCTTCCTGTATGCTATTGTGTGCTGGGGCAGCAGGCTGAAGGCAGCGGATTAGTGTTAATTTCGTCGACGAAAAATGTTAGTCGACTACCTTTTTCCCCAAGACTAAGACGAGACTAAAATGTTCAGACTTTTAGTTTCATTGACTAAGACAAGACTAAAATACTCAAACTTTTAGTCGACTAAAACTTGACTAAACAAAAAGACGATGAGGTTGAATAAATATGATAAAAACTAACAAGGACATTTGACACAGGACTAAGACTACGACTAAATTTAAAAATAGACAACAAAATTAACACTAATTATAGACTGTTTCCCCCCCTCAATGCAGCAGTTCAGTTTCCTGTGTTGCAGCATCATAGATCTAGCTGACATTTAGCTGTCTGAAAAACATTTGCAGTAGTTACAACAGAATCCACCCAGTCTTAGCTAAGGGTCTTATCTATATGTGTATGAGGCATTGTGTTCCCAAAATGTACAGCTACTTGCTTGTCTACATTATATCCAGAGAGGTCTGAGTGCTTTCCACACAGCACAGCCAGCCTCCCTCCATTCTCCCCTCAGCTGCGGGCTGAGCAGGGACTGTAAATATGCCGACACTGGCCCGGGTGGGCAGGGTCAGCATTAATTTCCCTGGGAAAGAGTTGCCAACACTGCTTCGAAATACCATTACTAGTGAAGCGCATCAGCAGATTTAGTCATTGACTAAAACTAGACTAAAATGTGAACAGTTTTTGTTGACTAAGACTAGACTAATATACTTATGGTTTTATTTGACAAAGCTGAGACTAAAATGCTCAAACTTTTAGTCGACTAAAACTTGACTAAATAAAAACAGGATGAGGTTGACTAAATATGACAAAGACTAACAAGGACATTTAACACGGGACTAAGACTAAGACTAAATAAAAAAATAGCCGACAAAATTAACACTACAGCGGATGCCAACAGACTCAACAAACTGATCCGTAAGGCCAGGGACATTGTGGGGCTGGATCTGGGCTCTCTGACTGCGCGCACACACCTACACACACACACGCACGCACACACCTAAACACACCCACACACACCCACACACACACACACACACACACACACACACACACACACACACACGGTTGAATGCTCTCATTTAGGACACTTCATGCCCAAAAGAACATGTGGGACCAAGTAAAAGTTAGCTTTCCTGCTCAGGACTAGACAGGAAGTGGTGCGATTTTGCTGCGTCAAGTTACCTACTGTATGAGTTAACCAGGGTGAGACAGGAAGTAGAGCGATTTTGCCTTCAGAGTAAAAGCTTAAATTGTGAAACTTTTTTCAGATTTCCCCTCCATTTGTACTTGGCCAATTTCCCCCTGCTCTGCTGCCCAGGGTCACTGCTCCACCCTCTGCCAATCTGGGGAGAGCTGTAGACTAGCACCATGCTTCCTCCAAGACATGCCAGCCGCTTCAGGACACATACCCTTAATCTGGCTTCCCACCCGCAGACCCATTGCCCGACACCCGACTAATCCGGGGGCGCGAACCTGCGACCCTCGTGTTGGTAGGCAGGGAATCTACCGCTACACTACCTGGACGGCCTAGATTGTGAAACTTTTGAGAAAAGTTGGAAAATAAAGCTGGGCTGTGCAGAGCAACAGAAATTGTTTGAGAGGTATAAAAGTATAATGTAATAATATAAACGCACCACACATTGTCCAGTCTTCAGAAAGTAATACAATTATTTATCTATTATGTATTAATTTAATTTAATTAATTAAAATGTATTTATCAATGTACTTTGTTGCTCTGTAAAGCACTTTGCACAAGCACTGACAATTGTTTAAAGGGCTTTAGAGATTAATTTGACATAGTTTTCAAAGCTATCTGGTTTTACCTTTGGAGAAAATGAGGAGTTGGAAGATCTCTCTCTGGAGCATTCTGGGGAAATGAAAACACCAGCATGTACACTTTAACTTTGAAATAACCACTAAATAAAGATTGTGAAATAAACTCCTAAGTGTATTACTAATAAATGCCACTGGATGAATTAGAGTACCAGTAGTCATGTGTCAATAGAAGTTTAGAAGACACCTACCCCCTGCACCCAGGGGTGCTGGAGGACCTGAGCAGCACTGAGACGCAGAGTGGGTGCTGGAGGAGCTGAGCAGCACTGAGACGCAGAGTGGCTGCTGGAGGAGCTGAGCAGCACTGAGACGCAGAGTGGCATCCCAGACCAGCAGCTTGGATATGAGGTCCTTGGCTCCCTCTGAGATGTGAGCCCAGTCCTTGTCTGGAAACTCATACTTGCCCTCCTGGATGCTCTCAAACAGGTGACTCTGAGGAGAGATAATATCACAGAAAATTAGTTAATATTGTTCATATATCACAGTTTCGTAGTGTTACAGTCATCCCCCTTTCGCATGTAGATATGATCAATATTTATGTCTTTGTTGTGGCTGTTCATCTTTTGATCTTATGGTGTCTTTTTGTCCATACGGGGCTTAAAATGGCGTCTGCCTCGGCCCTCGAGAGGTCAGTCTGGTACGCACAGCCACATCACCTGTGGACAGTTGATATTAGTGTCTGTCTCATTTTGCTTTGCTTTGTCACTTTTGTCCTGTCTCGTGTTTATGGGACCCCTTTGATCACGTGAGGACGGTCCTGGATTGCCTCACGCAGGATGCTTCTGGAGGCCACATCAGCTAAAGCCTCCAACCTATAGTAGCAGACTCCAAACTAATTCAACCCTACTCCTCCTACTACATTAAGAATTTGATCGATCAATCTATGTTAACCGATTAATCGACAATGTAGGCAAAATGTAACTTTCACTGCTCATACAGAGGAAGAAGAAAGCCAAGCTAGCAGACACAAAGTCCAGGGTGGAGAATTACACCCAAAAAGACAACAGTCATCATTGTAAACATTGTAATACAATGTTGAAATATCTCACGCCCACAATAGTCCATGGGCCAAGGCTGAAATTTTGACATATCGGTACCACCTGAGGTGACCGCACGATTTTGTTATTTTTGTCTTCCTACATGTCTCTAGTTTATATTTTGGTATGATAACCCTTCCGATTTGGTAGCTTAAGGATAGTTATCACTCTGTAAACAAACCTACCCCCAAAAATGACAAAACCCTGATTTCATCATATCTCTGAACCACACATGATAACGCAGAAAATGTGATGTCTACCCCTATGTTTTCATGGTCAGGGATTACAATGACACTCTATACAACATCATAAACTGTTCACATGAATAGTTAATGGTGAATTCAGTGATGTTTTGGTGAATTCAGTGGTGTTTTGAGAAAGATACAATGCAATTAGTCCATGGGCCAATGGTGAAATCGGTACCACCTAAGGGGACCGCGCACTTTTTGTATTTTTGTCTTCCTACATGTCTCTAGTTTATATTTTGGTATGATAACCCTGCCAATCTGGTAGCTTATTGATAGTTATCACTCTGTAAAAAACCATATAAATGACAAAACCCTGATTTCTGTGTATTAGTCCAGATGATATGTGAAAATCATGTTCACTTTTTCATAAAAGCATGAAACTTGGTACGCATATAGTTTGGGGCCCCGTAAATCTTCAGAAATTGAGCCATCACAAAAATGCTTCGTGGTGGCCATTTTAATTCCGCCATAAGTGAATTATGTAGTTTGCATCATATCTCCTGAATCACACATGATAACACAGAAAAGGTGATGGCTACCATATAGAACATCATAAACTGTTAAAGTAACTAATCAATGGTGAATTTAATGACGTGAGAAGGAAATCACAGTTTCTGATAACTGATGCTATAACCTCAATTCCATGACCACTCTCTGGCTAACATTTTTTGATGAGTAATTTGGGTCAGGGTTACTTCTATGGGCCTTTTGTTAAAATAGCCCCCAGGCCCCTCCCAAACATCCTGCGACTTTCTGCCAGACGGCCAAATCCAAGATGGGGTTTACCATTTTTAGAGTAAGGACGGAGATTAACAATGGTGAATTATAGCTATTTTAATTGCAAATTCATGCCTACCAAACATGGTTTAGTATTGACAATTATTGTGTTTTGAGGGTAATTTCATAATTATGTTAGTCTCGCTGGCCAGCCTCCCCTCCCTACCGGGAGAGGATAGCATCAGTTATCAGATACTGTCATTTCCTTCTCACAACGTCATCAAATTCACAATTGATTAGTCACTTTAACACTTTATGATGTTCTATGGTATCATTGTAATCCTTGACCATGAAAACGTTGGGATAGACATCTCCTTTTCAGTGTTAGCATGTGTGGTTCAGGAGATATGATGCAAACTATGCTTATGGCAGAATTAAAATGGCCGCCACAAGGCATTTTTGTGATGGCTCAATTTCTGAAACTGTACAGGGCCCCAAACTATAAGCGTACCAAGTTTCATGCTTTTACGAAAAAGGGAACATCATTTTCACATATCATCTGGACTAATACACAGAAATCAGGGTTTTGTCATTTATATGGGGGTAGGTTTGTTTACAGAGTGATAACTATCCTTAAGCTACCAAATGGGCAGGGTTATCATACCAAAATATAAACTACAGACATGTAGGAAGACAAAAATAACAAAATCGTGCGGTCACCTCAGGTGGTACCGATTTTTGCCTTGGCCCATGGACTATCTAGGACCAAATAGAAATGGAACTGTGTCACATGATCTTGCATGCAAGGTCAGTGTTTGTTACATGTATGCTAAAGACACGTCTGCTGCAATATCCCACTGATCCCTTCCTCATGTTGGTGTTCATCACACAAGCCAAGGTCACTGTGGGTTTCCTTTCTTACACTAGCAGCTTCAAATATATCTTGGTATAAACAGTGAAGTCTAAATGTAACAGAGGTATTCGTCATTGCAAAATGGCGCCATCTACTGCATACAGTAGATCTAACACCTATTTTCAGCATCCCAATGCTGCATCTGACCGTAATTGCCACGATGCAGTGGCATGGTGGTCTGCAACAGCATTGGGGTCAATTCAATCAATCAATCAATCAATTCCAATGAAACATTGGAAGTGAATTGGAATTTCAGGAAGTTTAGTGAAATTAATATTTTTTTTCTTGCCGGATATCTGAGATTATACTGAATATCATGCAATGTTAAAACATTTATCAAGTATTTAACAAGTATCAGCTAGTCAGATACACTAACTTAATTAGGTACAGTGTTCTTGAAGCGGGGCGCAGCGTCGAACGAGATCCGGCACCCAGAGCAGCAGCATCACCAGCTTTTTCTCTCTAAGTCCTGGGGGTCAACAACTAAACAAAAAAACGTAATTTAGCCACCTAAAACAACGCCCACCTAAACAAATCGATATCCGTGTACATGCACGCTCTATTTTGACAATTTTCAGCGCTTTACTTTTCCGCAAAACAGCAGTTTCATTCGGCACTGCTTTTTCTCCCAACCGTACAACTACCGTATTCCTCCGCTAAAAGCCTGCACAGAGCACAGAGCCGCGGTTTACAAAACAGGAAGGCTTAGAAGAGAGATAAAACACTGACTTACTTTAGAGACAACAAGTCACCTGGCCTCTCTGGTCTGGGACGTTTTCCACAATTTATCCTGGGAATGGTGAAAAAGGTCTGCAGCCAGGGCACCCAGGCATTTAGACAGGAGGCGCATCTCTCTGCCTGTTCACTTCACTCTCTGCAAAAGTTCCTCTTCTGTATTCTCTCTGGTTCATAATTGTATCCTCTTGTCACCAAGGTGAATGGCATATCATCCTCGCTATCAAAATCACTCATAAGACAAGCTAGGAAGATCATTGCTGACCCCTCTCATGTCTTGTATTCAGAATACGAACTGCTTCCATCTGGCAGGCGTTACAGAGTCCCAATCAAGAACAAAAAAAGACACCTCAACAGATACAAATACTCTTTCATCCCCATATCAGTCAGTCTCCTAAACTCAGGTCATAGGTAATGTATTGTTGATTGTACTGTAAATTATTGATGTTTGCACTTTGGTTGTGTGTTTGCACATGTCGGCACTGGTGTGCTATGCACTATTGTTTTTTGTTGTTGTTTTTGTTATGGCACTGTGTACCTATGTGGCAGCCTGTATGTCCAAGACAAATTTCCCTCGGGACAAATTAAAATAATCTTGAAATCTTGAAATAATCTTGAATCTTATTAGGCAAATCCTTCAACTAGGCAACACCACGAGACAGACTGAACAGGACTCCCTCGTATGATATGAGATGATCTTTGCGGTTGGTGTAAACTTAGAGGCCATCTGATGAAGCGCATCACCTCACACCTCCTGACAGACTGAGCTGAATCAGTTGTACACCGGGGCAGATAACCCGCAAAGAAGTTGTGTAAACGGGTGAATCATGGAAGTTGGAAACCCTCATTAGTGTTATGCTTGCCCCTGTCTTTACCCTGCCTTTTTGACACAAAATGGCCCCCGTGAAAAGGGTGTATTGGAGCAAACGAGTCAGAGAGATAACATTAGCGTCCCTTACTTAGCCTCTCAGCTGTAATAAACCTTTGCGAGTGACTGTGTATGTAGCCTGCCTGCATGTATGTGTTTACGTCACGGGTGACGGGTCGGGCTCTTATATTAACGCGGCTAACAGCTAACGGCTAACGATGTGACAACACAGTCTGTTGAGTGGGGAACAGAACAGACAAGATGGTGTCCCAGTACCTGGACAAAGACAGTGAAGAAGATGACGGTGATGATGGCGGTGAGGAACATGTCTCTCATGGGGAAATGGTCCTTGTCCAGCAGGTAGCACAGGGAGAAGGCGATGGCTCCTCGCAGGCCACCGTAGGCTATAATGAACTGGTCCTTGGTGGTCAGCTTGACGATGTGGAACTTGTTGATAACGTAGACCAGAGCAACCACACCTGGGAAGGACAATGTCATGAGAAACTGGGTTTGAGTGTGTGTGTGTAACAGATTTGGGTCAAATACTGTAATATTTGCTATTTTTTTTGCCTATTTACCGGTAGTTGCCAGAGTTGACCATTTAGGGCCATAGAATGGGGCTGTATCATAAAACTTACTGGCAGGTTTAGAGTAACGTTAGGGGCAGATACCGTCACGGTAGGGTGCTTCAAAATGCGAAATATTGGGAAGCGATTTGCAAATTTTGCATGACCCGTTTTCTCCATTCTTCCACCCATTTTGGTCACGGTCTATTGTAAAAATGAACGTTAACTAATGAAAATTATCATTTTGAAAAAGAGAAGATGACCATACACGTCACATAAACGTTTTAGCAGGTGCTGGAGTGTAGCAGAGATAAAGTAGCCTAAAGAGAAGGCTGCTGCCACCAATGCTCCTATATATTTATCTTACAGAGCATTGATAGGTCTTCATCAGGTGATGATCACCACTGACCAATTCATAATCTCAGTCAGTGACATCATAAACATTTGGTTTACCATGCCCAACATCATCTGCCATTCTAACATGTCTCTGCTGCCCATTGACAGATACAGACTCAGAGGCAGACTGTTGCATATGTCAAGCTTAATTAACATGTTGGTTGTGATTGGCTGTGATCACCTGTGTTGCAGCTGACTAATAACTAATGTGGATCCATCATGGTATTCACAATCATAATTCATAATTTTATGAATCGGGGTAAATTACCGTGGTGCAGATTTTGCGTGCTGCTGTTCTGTCACTGCAGAGTTTTATGAATTAGCCCTAATAAAAGTCAAATGACTTTTCTCTCTGATTGTGTGTTTTAATAAGCTACTCTATGTGAGATGGCTCCGTAGGCACTGAAGTGACCACAAACCCACTGACCGCTACAACTTAAAAACGGTTTTCCATCACAAGCTCTCCCATCACATGATGTGTGTGGCAGTATCTTGTGATGAGCTCGTGACTCTTGGCAACAACCAATGAAGTCACAGACAGACAGTATATCATCAAAAAAATCACTACAAGAGTGACGGTAGCAGCACGCCAAAAATTGAGATGCAAGACTTCAGATTTCCACTTTCTTTTTTTATTGAGGGTCAACGCGTTTCGGCATATGTGCCTTCATCAGAGCATGCTCTGCTCTGATGAAGGCACATATGCCGAAACGCGTTTAAATGCAAATTAAAACACCCTGGCCTTTTTATCTCTCTTATTCTTTTGAGCGGAGTGGAGCGGTGAGTGCGAGCGGGTGAAATCTGTATCGAGCGGGGAGCGGTCTGGAGCGGCCGTGAGCGCTGGAGCGGGTGGAAAGGACCGCTCTGGGAGCGAGGAGCGGTAATTATCACCGCTCCGCTACCCTAACCCTCTGGTGTATATATATGTATATATATATATATATATATATATATATATATATATGCTCTGCTCATTGCTTAACATATTATGTACAGTACTTGCTCTATAGTGAACTTTGTGACAAACGTGTTTCATAAGAAGCTATTCACTTGACTTGTGCATAGATTATCAACGGCAGTCCACCATGACATCATGTTTCCGTTTGAATGTATATCTTAACACACCCCCGCCTGCCATCACATATACGTTCAGAACGTTTGGAAAGCACTACAGTAGAGCTGACCTATGACCCGTGCCACCAGACACAGGATGACAGTGACCGTGACGAAGGTCCAGTTCCAGGAGTGCTGTCCGTCCACCGTGGCCACGCCCAGGAAGTTGAAGATGAGCGTCTCGCTGACGCTGCTCCACATCTTCAGGAAGTACTTGATGGTGGTGTGGGACTTGTGGGATATCTTGGCCTCCACGTAGGGTCGCATCACTGCCCCGCATGCTATCAACCTGTAAGGACAAGGGACAAGATGCTAATGCCTTTTGCATCAGTTGAATGGATAATAAAGTGAGTGAACATTTGATTGTTTTATGAGATTTGAATAGTTTCCTAACTCCTCAGAAAATGTTCGCTCTTCTTTCTGAATCTAGCTTTGATGGTCTTAGTATAAAAGCAAACATTATCAAATCACTGATTATTGCTTCTGAGAATAATATGGGAACAGCAGTGTTTCCCCTAGAAAAATTTCAGGCCTGGAGGGATTTCGAAATGTACCCCGACCGCAACGATGGGGGCCCTCACTGGCAACACTAAACTTTTAGCTAACCTGTTCGCATCCATGTACGCAATGGCATCCCAAGTATCATCATACTATTATGGGATGCGATGCGAACAGTTGTATTATGGGATGTGCGTTTCCCAGGCAACGACACACGTTGACACGTTTTGGAACAGCGCTGCACGCTGGCACAATGCTCCTAAAAGCAAAATGCTTATTGTTTTTAATGATTTGGCATCTTCTATTACTGTCAACACTGTCAACACCAGCATTGTTGTATTGTAATAATATGCCATAAAGGTTTATTGAAATTTTGGGGAAAGCAGGAAAAAAAATCAATCTTTTTTCTGGCCTGGCGGGGGCGCCGTTGGCCTGGAACACACTGGAACAGGCAATCTGAACAAAATAGCATTTTCAACTCTTCTCCAGCAACAAAGGGGAACAGTGATGTCAGAGGTTACTGCATAACAAATTGCTCCAATTTCCAGCCTAAGTTCCATTCTGATCAGAAAACACACACGACAGCCAGAGAGAGACGTCCCCATCCCAGTCTGGTAACCACTTCTACTATCATGTCAAAGATGCATTCTGATCAGGAAAACACACACGACAGCCAGAGAGAGACGTCCCCATCCCAGTCTGGTAACCACTTCTCCATCATGTCAAAGATGCATTCTGATCAGAAAACACACACGACAGCCAGAGAGAGACGTCCCCATCCCAGTCTGGTAACCACTTCTACTATCATGTCAAAGATGCATTCTGATCAGAAAACACACACGACAGCCAGAGAGAGACGTCCCCATCCCAGTCTGGTAACCACTTCTACTATCATGTCAAAGATGCATTCTGATCAGAAAACACACACGACAGCCAGAGAGAGACGTCCCCATCCCAGTCTGGTAACCACTTCTCCATCATGTCAAAGATGCATTCTGATCAGAAAACACACACGACAGCCAGAGAGAGACGTCCCCATCCCAGTCTGGTAACCACTTCTCCATCATGTCAAAGATGCATTCTGATCAGAAAACACACACGACAGCCAGAGAGAGACGTCCCCATCCCAGTCTGGTAACCACTTCTACTATCATGTCAAAGATGCATTCTGATCAGGAAAACACACACGACAGCCAGAGAGAGACGTCCCCATCCCAGTCTGGTAACCACTTCTCCATCATGTCAAAGATGCATTCTGATCAGAAAACACACACGACAGCCAGAGAGAGACGTCCCCATCCCAGTCTGGTAACCACTTCTACTATCATGTCAAAGATGCATTCTGATCAGAAAACACACACGACAGCCAGAGAGAGACGTCCCCATCCCAGTCTGGTAACCACTTCTCCATCATGTCAAAGATGCATTCTGATCAGAAAACACACACGACAGCCAGAGAGAGACGTCCCCATCCCAGTCTGGTAACCACTTCTCCATCATGTCAAAGATGCATTCTGATCAGAAAACACACACGACAGCCAGAGAGAGACGTCCCCATCCCAGTCTGGTAACCACTTCTACTATCATGTCAAAGATGCATTCTGATCAGGAAAACACACACGACAGCCAG
The DNA here is from genome assembly GCF_964638095.1 of Poromitra crassiceps. Lineage (NCBI taxonomy): Eukaryota > Metazoa > Chordata > Actinopteri > Beryciformes > Melamphaidae > Poromitra > Poromitra crassiceps. The sequence goes on from NW_028152259.1 coordinate 1,802,953, forward strand.
AGAGAGATGTCCCCATCCCAGTCTGGTAACCACTTCTCCATCATGTCAAAGATACATTCTGATCAGGAAAACACACACGACAGCCAGAGAGAGACGTCCCCATCCCAGTCTGGTAACCACTTCTCCATCATGTCAAAGATACATTCTGATCAGGAAAACACACACGACAGCCAGAGAGAGATGTCCCCATCCCAGTCTGGTAACCACTTCTACTATCATGTCAAAGATACATTCTGATCAGGAAAACACACACGACAGCCAGAGAGAGATGTCCCCACCCCAGTCTGGTAACCACTTCTACTATCATGTCAAAGATGCAGAGGCCGAAAAACTAATGTCATCCAAGTTGCATAAGGCACTACAGCTGCTCATCATTCCACCTCTACAGCAATATTGGATTGCCTCAGGAGGTCCCTGAAGACCATCAAGGACACAAACCACCCCCACATGTGAACCACATGTTCTCCCTGTTACCCTCAGGGAGGAGATACACTGTCCCAAAAGCACGCACAAATCGCTTGAGGGACAGTTTCTTCCCGCAGGCCACGAGACTCCTTAACATACACAAATAAACTCCCAACAATCATGTAGTAGCTGTACTGCAGCTGCTACCATTACGTATGTTTAATTCTAATTAGGTCTATGCTATTTGCACCTGTGCAAACAGAATGTTTAATTATTAAACATTATTATAATTATGTTTAAATTATGTCTATACTGTTTGCACCTATGTGCAGTGAATATGTCACTGTTTTTTGGCTTGTTTTATTGCTTGTTGTGTCTCTTGTTGTTTTTGCACTCATATGCCCTGCTATTTTGCACTATGTTGTAACGGAGTCTACAGCACAAGAATTTCACACGTGATACTTGTACTACGGACTGGAGTGACAATACAAATCTTGAATCTTGAATCTTGGATTGGCTATAAGGGCATGAGGGAGGGGTGAGAAAAGGAATTGACACTGGGAAGCTGTTTCATGACTCTTATATCAGGGGCTCAGGGGCTCCTGGCCTTTCAACAGACTGTCCTTGACTGAGCGTCTCCGAGGTGCTCTTTTAAGAGAGGCATTAAATAGACCAATGGCCACAGGCAGGAATGATTTCCTGTGCCTCTCCGTATTGCATCTAGGTGGAATCAGTCTCTCACTGAACGTACTCCTGTGTTTGACTAGCACGCCGTGGAGTGGGTGTGAGTCGTTGCTCATGATGGAGCGTAGCCTGGACAACGTTCTCTTCTCTGACACCGCAGTCAGAGAGCCCAGATCCAGCCCCACAATGTCCCTGGCCTTACGGATCAGTTTGTTGAGTCTGTTGGCGTCCGCTGCCTTCAGCCTGCTGCCCCAGCACACAATAGCATACAGTGCTTCCCCACCTGGTTCTACAAGTCCTGGATCTCCCGCTGATGTTTCTCATCCTTGATTTTGGAGATGAGCTCTTGGGTCAGCATCCACTCCTTCGCCCCCTGCTCACTGCAGAGGTCAAAGTAGTGGATTCTCTCCTCCTTCAGGCGTGTTGTCAACCTAAAAGAGACAGGCGAGCAGTGAAACTGTGGGTCAGGCAATTTATACATGAATGAATAAAAACAGCTTCATCAGAAGTCCTGTCGTTTTTTCTGAGTCACAAATGAGAAATGGTCTCTTGTCGTACAACCAGCACTCATGAAAAGAAATGAAAAAAGAAGAGAGACTCACATTCCCTTCAAGTGTTTTGAGTCCTTAGGTGCTTACCTGTTGATCTCTAGCTCCTGTTCCTCACGCTGTCCTTTCAGCTTCTCCAGACTGCGTTTCAACTGGATGTTCTCAGTCTGTATAGATAGATGGTTACAGAGTGAGATGAGAAACAGTAAATGTACAGTATGAAATAGGCCACGCCCATCACGGGGGAAAAGCACAGTTCATTTCCACACACCAGTGTCATTTTCCTTGAATTAAACATAGCTAAAAGCTGTTGTGTGGTGGGCTGCGCAGACAACAAATGTAAAAAAAAATCGCCAGTTAACATTTTTTTGTACTCCCAAGGAAAACAAGGAAGCCATTGAGAATTGGCAAGAAGAAAAATGTGGATGTTGCTGTCAATGAAGTAAGTTGGAGTGTTCATCTTCCGCATATACGATATTTTTGTGCAACACCCGACCATGCACGCGACATAGGAGGAATGCCAGGATTGGAGGGGAGATTGTGTTTTCCCCCGTTTTGGGCGTGGTTTCTGAATGATGGCACGCTCCGCAGTGTCTCTATGGGGGGGAGGTAGGTGGAGTTTAACAGTTTATGAAAACTCATTCAAATTCATGTGTGCTTCTTCATGCTCTACCTTGCTGTTCCAGCTGCTTGGTCAGCACGGCCACATCCTGCTCCATCCGCCAGTTGCTGCAGGCATCGGTCATGAGCAGAAGGTCATGGAGAGGAGACCAGCTGCCACTGGAATGAAGGCAAATTAAAGTATTACATTTTAATGCCAAATATTGTTCCAACTGTAGGGCTGTCCCAAATACTAATTTACCTCTGGATTCAAATGCTAGCCCTACATTACGCCCTTTGAAGACATTTGATAAATCACACAAGCTTTCAGATCAAGTCCAGAATTATACCTGGTTGAAGGAGAAGGCACTGTTTCACAGAACCATGTCGCTGGGCGGTGGGCTGGGAGCTCTGGCTTGTTTGTTAACTGTAAAAAGATTGAAACAAAGTCATGACATTTAGTCTAAAGACAGGTAGGTAATTTTTTATTTATTTATTTCAGGGACAGTGCAACATTAATGAACATTTGCATGTAAATGTGCCGGATTATAGCCTTAGCTAATTTCCATCCGTAGTCCCTCGACAGGTGAGGTACAAAAAAGTTTAAAAAGAAGAAATAGAAAAATTAGTGCATACATAGGGCAACTGACAGGGGTGCAATGTAGGTGACACATACATACACATAGGGTAAAAAGGAGAGGAGACATACATATACATGAAGGAGGCATTTAACTTTGCAATTCAAGTGGGCACATACAGACCTTCAATTCCGGTATGTAATACAAATAAAACAAAAACAGGAAACATTAGGGACATTGACCAAGGTAGACATAGGACTTACAAGGATATATATATACAAAAACAACACATGAAACAAAAGGGTTTAGATATGGTCGCAGTTTTGATTTGATCTGAGCCATGACTTTAACAGCCCCTTAAAGGTGTGAAAACTGCTACTCTCTCTGACTGACATTGGTAGGCTATTCCACAGTTTGCTACCCCTGTAGGACAAAACATTTTGTCCGACAGAGGACCGTCTCAGAGGTAGTTCACAGTCACCTCTCGACGAGCTTCGCGTGGTGTTCTGGGTAGCTCTCCGTTTGATAAAGCATTCTAAAGGAGGTGGTGCTAGCCCATGAAGGATTTTATAAATCATACAGGCAATTTAAAAAAAATTATAATTGTCAAAGCTGAGGAGCTTGTACTTTAGAAGTATATTGCAATGATGGTAAGATAGGTTTCTTATCTAAAATTTGCAGGGCCTTTTTATATAGAGACTCGACGGGCTTCAAGGTGGTTACTCCTGTGAAGGACCAGTGAGGCAGTAGTCTATATGTGCAAAAATCATTGAATGGAGAAAGGTTAGAGCCGCACTGTCAGTCAGAGATGCTCTAATCTGCCTAAAATTGCAGAGATTGAATTTTAGAGTGTTCGATACCTTTTTTATATGACTCTTGAAAGAGAGTCATATAATAATAGCTCGTAAAATAACAGGTTAGTGATGTGAGTGACCCACTTACCCAGCTGTGAAGTGACTTCAGGCCCATGGCCACGTTAATTAGCATGGCTGCCATTTTCCAGTTGAACTGATGAGTTGTAGGAGTTCACTTGTTGGTTTGCAACCTGGCAATGTAAAAAAATATTTAATTATAATTAATGTGAAAATCAACTTTTCTCCATCAGATATAGATCAACACATAAGCACAGTGAAACTATAAAAGGCACTTATAGGAACATGTCCACATATATGTGAGTCACAGCACTAAAACCAGGGTTAGTCAGCAGCATGATAATCGCATTCTGAGAAACATTCAGTCAACAAATGAACTACGGTAACTACATCAGATTTCTCAAGACAGCCTGACACGCCCACACAGTCCGCGGGAGAAAATACACTCTAAAAACTAATTGATTCTCATGACTTTTGCCATGACTGTCAAACCTAAATTTATATACTTTGCGACGTTCATCATCGTTCAAATTTGGCTGGTGGCTTATTAACATAGGGTCCTGTGATGTGATGAACTCAAAATGCTAAATAATAAATAAATATTTCTGGTTTCCAGGGACTTTAAATATCAACAACTAGCCAACAGATATTATTAAAGCTGGTGGGCTTCATGGAAAGAGTGTGACTCGGTTGACCGTTATATCAAACTGGTAATTCAGTGTCGTTTTATTGCCACACAACTAACGTTATTAGCTCACAACTAACAACTATGTTCCAGGTCATCTCAAAAACAATGCAACGGACACAGCGTAGCGTTACATTAGGCCTTGGCCACACTGATCCGTGGTGTCTGTCCGTGTGCGTTCATTTCTCTGTTCACTTCCATTCATTTTCAATGACAGCTGTCCGACTGTCCGTGGAGTACTCAGAAGCATACGTATCCAGAAGATTTGCATACGTTTTGATGGACAGAAAGTTGAAGAGGGATGAACTTTTTCTGGATAGACGTATCGGATGGTCGGATAGTCACTGTCCGTTTAGCCAATCAGAGTCGAGGTCTCGAGAGGAGGCGTTCCGAGATTTGTTTCAACTTTTCAAAGAAGATGCCGGCCGAGGCGGTGAAGAAGGCTATAATTAATGCTGTGTACACCATCCCGCTGTTGTCCAACGTGCCACATTGCTCTTAAAGGGCTCGCGCCGCATTAACTACAGTAATAATCACATGGGGGGAAAAAACACATTTTCACATGAGTGGGGCACGCGCAAATACCACCGTGACGTCACGATGTACCAAATCGCCCATTCATTTGAGGGCACAAAAAAAAGCAGGTTTGAACCCATAGAGGGAACTTATGCTGCTGAAATGATAGGGGTTTGTACAATTTTAACAGATTGGTCACAGATGTGGAGATTTTGACCAGAATCCTTCACATACCACCCCAAAAGCCATATATATTGGTTAAAAGCTGAAAAAGGTGTTTGGGGGTTTAGTCCTGCTTTAACTATACTTACTAGTTTCAACTACATTTGCTGGGCAGTCATTATTGGTGTCTACAAAAACAACATTTTGATTGAGTTAAAGGCTACAATGTAACAATGAGAACAATTAGACTACCATAACCTGAACATTACTGAATTTAGTTCATTGATACACAAATTTCAAACCAACTCACTAAGTTAATTTGAACCCAAGTAGCTGCCAAAATAATGGAAGCATTCAAGTAATTGAGGGATGCATTATTATAGAAAGCAGGCTAAATTGGCACCCCCCAATGGGGGGGAAATCGACAGGATGTTTTATTTTATTATTCTCGTGAATTCCTGCCCAGCTTGATCTGCTCTGTGCTGCTTGACGTGACTCTTGAGAGAAGCTAAAATACACAGGCTGATTTGTGGAGCAGAGCGGAGAGCCGCTTCGGGGACGCCTCTGGTGGACACAAGTATTCACTAGACAGGCTACGTCCGCCTCATCTCGCCGTCGTAATGCAACGTTTCCTGGTGGAATCTCAATCTGCCCGGCTGCCCGGCAGAGACTTTAGTCCCAAAAGAGAAAAAAAACTTGAATGGATTTGCATCAAAGGAGATTTAGAAGTGAGTAGACGCAAATCCGTCTGAAGAATAAGTAAGTAGACGCGTCTACCTGCGTTTAACCAGACCGTTTAACGTCTCACATTCAAAGCACTTCATACTCCCAGAGCTGGCGTAAGCCATATAAAAACCCTCTGGCTTTACCCAAAATTAAAACGTCCAGAGTTTGTGTCTTTGAAAACAAACTGCTAAAGCTGCGTTCACACCGACCTATTAAATTTTTTCGCTGGCATCGAGTTTACATACAAAGTCAATGCAAACGAGCGATTGAGCGTATATTCGCCCGGGAGAAAAATCGCTGGGCGTCCGAGCGACAGAGACAGAACGATAGGGCGAAAATACGCCCGAGATGAAATATCCCAACTCGAGCGAAATTACGCTGGCATCAGTCGCTCGCTGTTCAACGCTGATTGGCTGCCGTGTGAGAGTGAGTCAAGGATCACACTGGCTTGGAACAAACCGCTGGTTTATTGTGTGGCAACAAACTGCATTGACAGCTGATTGACAGGCTGACAGCTGACATGAAGTGAAGTCTGTACTACCGGTATAGAGCTCGCATTAGGAGCACGCTGATAGGCTTAGCTTGTAAACAACTACGGTGGCTCGGCCTCGTAGTGGACAAACATCATGACATTGCGTAACGTTATAGCCCCCACATGTCCGTCAATTATTGTGCCTGTTGACGAGCGATTTAAACAGAGCGACAGAGCGATTCCAAAGGGTTGAATCGAGCGACAGAGAGAAAAATAAATATCTCGGTGTGAACACAGCTTAACCAAGGCCAAGACAATAAGCACGTTTCCTTCACAACAACTGGCCAGGTGGCACAATTTCATCTGTTTTCCTCTAGGAGGCAGCCAAACTTCATTTGTCTGAAACATCAAAGCGCTATAATGAAGAAAATGTGAGTTAAGGTTAAGTTCTGGTCCCACACCGGCCCGCCCAGTTGTTTAGTGGTGGAAAAAGCTGAGTGGACTTTCTAGCGGTCTGCAGAGGGAGTGTGTTTTACCCGCATTTCTTCTTCTGGGTGTGTCTTGCTTTGATGAGGGCCAGGATGGCTGCTTCATCATAGTGGTGGTTGCACTTCTTATTCTTCATGGGATTCACCATATCCACCTTGAGAAGCATAATAATGCAATTAGTAAGATAGAACCTAACGAGTGGTTGTCGACTCAACATGGGGTCTGGGGACCATCAGGGGGTCCCCAGTAAGCTGGTGATTTGTTAAAGTTAAACATTTCATTGACAGGGTGGGTCTGGGTAGTGTAGAGGTATAATAAGCACTCGCCTACCACCACGGAGACCCGGGTTCAATTCCCGGGCAGCGGTATTTTCGGCGTGCTCAAGACGTTCCTACAGACACAATTGCCCGTGTCTATCGGTGGGAAGCCAGCGGCGTATGAGTCCTGGTCGCTGCACTAGCACCTCCTCTGGTCAGTTGGGGCGCCTGTTCGGGGGGGAGGGGAACAAGCTAGTTCACACGACTTCATCATCTGTCAATAATGCCCCGACCCACCTCACCAGGTAGGACTATGTGAACATGGGTGAAAAGACGAGGGTAGTAAACATTATCCAGCTGTTTGGGTGTGTTATCGTCAAAAACCCAGTCTAGCATCATCTCTGTTGAAATTTTACTTCCAGGCAGGGGGGGGATATTTAGTGATTTGGGGGCAAGTGCAGCAGACAGATAGTGTCTTGCTTTATTTGTATTTTGCTTTCCCTAGCTGAATGTTGGTATTGGCAGTGGTAGGAGATTTAAATTCTTATATAATGCTGGATATTTAAATTAATAATAAAAACGCACCCATTAAGATTTTGCACCTTTTTTTCTTTCTCCAACTCTCTTTCTTATAGTATATAAATAATCTGATGCAAAAAACAATCGGGACACCCTCCACGTGAACATGCAAAACGGAGGGTTAAGGGCCAAGGGGTGACTTATCATTATGAGAACATGAAGTAGCTATGTAACGAACCTCCCGTGCTGCCGACAGCCTGCTCTGTTTGCTGTCCGAGTGTCCGTCACATAGATAACATCTCCCGCTTTATCTCCCGCTGCTGTTTGTAATCGATATATGGCCTTATTCCATACAAGCAGCAATTTAATTGAATCGTCCATAATCTTGAAATCAGATCATATCTCTATGCTAAGATAGGCTGCTACGCTACAAAACACAACAGACGGAGTGAACTCTGACCTGCCCCGGGTGTGCTTCATGAGAAGAAGCGAGAAGCGCTTCTGTTTGGTAACAGAATAAGAAGAGAAAACCACAGAAGAAGAACATAAGCACATCTGAGGTTCATTACATAGCTAATTCATGTTCCCATAATTATATAACAACCAACTGCGAGGTGACAGAAAATATGTTATTTACAGTGTGAACGACATATGCCCCATTTACGCCTGTTTTGGCCAGTTCCAGGACTCTACTTGGATCTGAATATCTTCTAGGGAGATCAGAATGAAACCAAAGTTATTTGGGCGAGTAAAACATATTTTAAGCTGGAAATAAGGTCTGGGGTGTAAAAAACAGGAATTCTCCTTTAAGAATGAACAATAGAGCGACTTGTCAGTGGGACGACAAAGACGGGAGGACGTTCACCCAAGCCTTAAGTGGGGGGTTGAGTCAGTCAGGGGGTGAGTTCCTCCATGGCTCCTCCTCGCAGGGCGCTGGACATGGCCCTACTGCGGGCCAGCCTGGAGTTGGAGGGAGGAGAGAGCCTCATGGAGCAGACCAGGGCTCCCACCTCCTCCTGCTTCTCGTCGTGCTGGAGCCTCATGGAGCAGACCAGGGCTTCCACCTCCTCCTGCTGCTCCTCGTGCTGGGACAGCTGCCGGTTGAAGGCGATAGCGTGCGCAGCGAACTGGGTCAAGTCTTTGGTGCTGCTGTTCCTGTCAGGAGAGAGAAGGGAGAAGAGCATCTGTAAGATCATGGATGCCTGTCTTTAACTAACTCTTCTGGTCCGAAAACGCCTACTGTCCGTTTGGAGTATGAAGACAAACAGTTTTGGGGACTCCAGAACGGGAGAACTCTCTCTCACACACACACACACACACACACACACACACACACACACACACACACACACACACACACACACACACACACACACACACACACACACACACACACACACACACACACACACACACACACACACACACACACACACACACGGTTGAATGCTCTCATTTAGGACACTTCATGCCCAAAAGAACATGTGGGGCCAAGTAAAAGTTAGCTTTCCTGCTCAGGACTAGACAGGAAGTGGTGCGATTTTGCTGCGTCAAGTTACCTACTGTAGGAGTTAACCAGGGTGAGACAGGAAGTAGAGCGATTTTGCCTTCAGAGTAAAAGCTTAGATTGTGAAACTTTTTTTCAGATTTCCCCTCCATTTGTACTTGGCCAATTTCCCCCTGCTGCCCAGGGTCACTGCTCCACCCTCTGCCAATCTGGGGAGAGCCGTAGACTAGCTCCATGCTTCCTCCAAGACATGCCAGCCGCTTCAGGACACATACCCTTAATCTGGCTTCCCACCCGCAGACCCATTGCCCGACACCCGACGGTAACCCGGGGGCGCGAACCTGCGACCCTCATGTTGGTAGGCAGGGAATCTACCGCTACACTACCCGGACGGCCTAGATTGTGAAACTTTTGAGAAAAGTTGGAAAATAAAGCTGGGCTGTGCAGAGCAACAGAAAAGGTTTGAGAGGTATAAAAGTATAATGTAATAGTATAAACGCACCACACATTGTCCAGTCTTCAGAAAGTAATACAATTATTTATGTATTATGTATTAATTAATTTAATTTAATTAATTAAAATGTATTTATCAATGTCCTTTGTTGCTCTGTAAAGCACTTTGCACAAGCACTGACAATTGTTTAAAGGGCTTTAGAGATGAATTTGACAGTTTTCAAAGCTATCTGCTTTTACCTTTGGAGAAAATGAGGAGTTGGAAGATCTCTCTCTGGAGCATTCTGGGGAAATGAAAACACCAGCATGGGTTCTTCATGTACACTTTAACTTTTAAATAACCACAAAATAAAGACTGTGAAATAAACTCCTAATTGTATTACTAATAAATGCCACTGGATGAATTAGAGTACCAGTAGTCATGTGTAAATACAAGTTTAGAAGACACCTACCCCCTGCACCCAGGGGTGCTGGAGGACCTGAGCAGCACTGAGACGCAGAGTGGCATCCCGGACCAGCAGCTTGGATATGAGGTCTTTGGCTCCCTCTGAGATGTGAGCCCAGTCCTTGTCTGGAAACTCATACTTGGCCCTCCTGGATGCTCTCAAACAGGTGACTCTGAGGAGAGATAATATCCCAGAAAATTGGTTAAAGCCCCAATCAGTAAGATTTTTGACATTTTTTACTGAAATATAACAGCTTTTTATTCACAGGACATGGTAGATTGACTTTTAATAGGGAGACCCTCGTCTTTATTTATCCCACACCGCCCTCCATTGGCCAGCACTGGGACTAAGCAGTTTGTCTGTCACGTCCCGTAGCAAGAAAAAAGAAAAAAGAGAAGCATGCGCTGTACAGCGGAAGCGCTGTGCTCATGAAAACGAGGAAGTAACTCGATTCGGATTTGCTACGAAAATGATGTTTCACCCGATGTCACAACATGTACATAGAGCTTTCTGGCGCTGTGTTTTGTTGACTTTGAACAGCGATATCGTTATCGATACTAATGCACGCAGAGGGCGCAGTTGGAAACTTACTGAATGGGGCTTTAATATTGTTCATATATCACAGTTTCGTAGTGTTACAGTCATCCCCCTTTCGCATGTAGATATGATCAATATTTATGTCTATTTGTTGTGGCTGTTCATCTTTTGATCTGCTCTGCTCATTTAGAAGGATATAGAGGCACCCTTTATACCTCTATATCACCTCTTTGTCCGTATGGTGCCTTTTTGTCCATACGGGGCTGCCATAGGCGTACTTAAAATGGCGTCTGCCTCGGCCCTCGAGAGGTCAGTCTGGTACGCACAACCACATCACCTGTGGACAGTTAATATTAGTGTCTGTCTCATTTTGCTTTGCTTTGTCACGTCTGTCCGGTCTCGTGTTTATGGGACGTCTTTGATCACGTGAGGACGGTCCTGGATCCCCTCACGTAGGATGCTTCTGGAGGCCACATCAGCTAAAGCCTCCAACCTACAGTATAGCAGACTCCAAACTAATTCAACCCTACTCAACGCATGCCTACATTCACCCATTCACTAGGGCTGGCACGGATCACGGATAATCCGTGACCCGTACGGATCAGCCCCCACGGTTCGGAACGCGGTTCGGAACATCAATAGTCCGCGGACCCCCCCCCCCCCCCCCCTTCGTTTCATTTAACGTTTAATGTTAGTGTATGAGAACGCCCAGCGCAGCCAGACACAGACAGGCATAATCATGGCAAGCACAATTGAGCTTCCTCATCCCTTGTCGCTGCTGTAAAGTATGTCTGAAGGCTGTGGCTAGTGGCTACTAAAGACAGAGTCACACAAACTTATTTCAACACCTCTGAAAAAGCACAGGAATGCGATCAGCGTGTTGCGCGCTGCACAAGATAACGAGAGCCACAACACACACACACACACACACACACACACACACACACACACGCGCGCACACGTTTCACAAACACATTATCACCGGACGGTGAAATGTTGCCTTAGGACACATAACAACAAAACAACACGTGGGGCCACTGAGTAGCTTAACGTAGCATCAACGTTATATTTCCAGACTGACCTGGTCTGGTCTGTAGGTCTGTACCCGTGTCATGTGACTGGTGCAAGCAACAGCCACGAAGTTAGGCATAGCAGTGCCACCTAAAACAGGAAGTTGGGTCGTTCTGCCTTCAGAGTAAAAGCATACATTGTGTCACTTATGAGAAAAAAATATTTTTTGAGCTGTGCAGGGCAACAAATGGTTAGAGAATTATAATAGTATTAAAAAAATCTAATCGAAAATCTAATTTTGAGAGAAAAAATCTGATATATATATTTTTTTGCTGATCCGAAAAATCCGTGATCCGTGGCTCAAAATCCGTCACGCGATCCGATCCGTGGGTTTTCTGATCCGTGCCAGCCCTACCATTCACACACACATTCATACACCAGTGGCGGCAAGCTACCATGCAGGGTGCTGGCACAGCCATCGGGAGCAATTTGGGGTTCAGTGCCTTGCACAAGGACACTTCGACGTGTGGACTGGAGGAGCCGGGGATGGAACCACCAACCTTCTGATTAGTGGACGACCCGCTCTACCTCCTGAGCCACAGCTGCCTACATAATATGTTATCTAGACAGAAAGAAAAGTTTTCTGTCAATAGATGAGTTCTATTTAGAAAAGGTTCTATTTGGAAAGGAACATTTCCCCCCCACAAAGACACACTACCTTCTAACGGTGCAAACACACTGGAAATGGAAGCATGTGGATAGTTTAATTTCGGCGTCCTTGTTAACGGAGTAGACGGACCACACCGGCCGTGGCGTGGCACGGGGTGGGACCACACCGGCCGTGGCGTGGCACGGGGTGGGACCACACCGGCCGTGGCGTGGCACGGGGTGGGACCACACCGGCCGTGGCGTGGCACGGGGTGGGACCACACCGGCTGTGGCGTGGCACGGGGCGGGCGGCTCCTGCCCTGCAGCGAGCGTTTCTGCGTCTGGCCTATTTTTGACACGAGCGGTCACGTGCAGCCAGGCATGAAGTCAGTACAAGTTGTGACATTTATCATCGTTTTCAAAGACTCGACTCACGTATGCCCCTGGGTTTCTGTTGCAGTAGAGTGTGAGGGGGCTGTTACAGGAATAAGTGATTTATTTTTCATTGTAGCTATGTAGCTAGAAATATAACCATAAAGCAGTGGTTTATTTTGGCCTTGAAGGCAATAATAAGCTGAAACATAATTTAAATGTAATGTAACACCCATCTATGTTTTACTATCATTACCATCCATTTGCAGATTGTGGGTTTGAATACAACATTTCTAATTCTAACCAATAAAGACTTGTTTGGATTAACAAGAACTGTGATAGTTTAAAAAGCTGACCACCAAAGATCAAATGTATACCAACCACCTACTACTCTCCACCTCTTAAAATGTTAGACTTGGGAATGTTGTTCCTGTTTTTAATTTAAGAGCAATTCTTATGCTTAGGAATAGGGATGCACCGATCCACATTTTTCACTTCCGATCCGATTCCGATACCTGAATTTGGATATCTGCCGATACCGATATTATTCCGATACCGATATTTTTCTTGAATATACAGCATAGGCAAAGATTTGGCCAATTAAAGATTTTTTTTTAAATATAGGCCTACCTTGCAAAAAGCAGACAAAATAAAGAAAATATACAAGGCAAAGAAGGATAGTATTATACATGGGCCCGTGCTGGAATTGCAAAAAAATATATATATATATATATATATATATATATACCGTAAATTCCGGACTATAACCCGCGGCTTTTTTCCTGTTTTTTGGCCTTTTTTGGCCCCTGCGGCTTATATAACGGTGCGGCTTATCTATGGATTTTTTCCCAAAAAAAAAAAAAAATCTCTCTTTTTTAGCACTCTTTCTAACTATAAATCCACTTCTGTTTTAATTTCCTCTCTTGCCCTCTTTTAACAACATAACATAACATAACATAACACAACACAGGTAAGCAGAAAGAAAAAGACGAAAGAAAGAAAGAAGCAATCACCGCCATGAATGAGGAAATGACTCACCTGCTGGAGGCTGGAGATACACGGCTTGGGCTAAACTTTTACTCCGTGAAACACTATCGATTAAGTCCGACATCGCTCAGAGGTTTGAGCAGCTTGAAAACAAGTTTGAAAACGTGCAGAAGTCCATCCACTCACTCACTAAAGAAAATAATGCAACCGTGAACAGAGTTTCTAAAAAAAGCGCATCAGCGCACTGGAGGACAAAAACAACACAGTGAGTCCGAAAGTGGATAAAATGCAAAAACATCGAAACGCTGCACACGCAGGTTGATGACTTAATCAGCAGGAGTAAAAGAAATAACATTCGCCTGATCAATGTAAAAGAGGGAGCTGAGATTGGTGACATGGACGCTTTCGTGGCAAAATCCTGTGTTACATGGACCTGAAGGAAGGCGAGAAACACCAGAGGTGGACAGGGCACACCGGGCGCCTCGGCCACGTCCAGACCCCGGCCTGCCACCGAGGGCCATCTTCATCTGCCTACTCCGCTGGCCCGACCGTCAACTCATCCTCCAGGCTGCGGTATATATATACGGTAAGCAGAAGCACATTGTTTTGTTTTAAAGTTGAAGGCTACATGCCATTTGTTCATTGGAAATGGTTGCATACTTTAATAAAGGAGAATATGTTGAAGAAATATCAGTCTGTTTTTTTTACCGTGGTACCGAAATTGGTACAGAGTACCGTGGAAATTCACTAGTACCGGTACCGAGTCGACTACTGAATTATTGGTACCGTGACATCACTAATTCTCTACAGTATCTCTATACAGTATATTCATTCTGTGAACCAGAAGAGGTTGCACTGGAAAGGACCGGCAGAGAGAGAGGGCGTGGCCTAAAGGACCAGCAGAGAGAGAGGGAGTGGCCTACCTTTCCTGGCCACCACATCCGCATCAATGATGGGGCATCCGAGCTCCCGCAGCATTGAAGACACTGTGCTCTTCCCTGAGGCGATACCGCCGGTCAGTCCCACCAAAAACATCTGGAGGCAAAGGTCAAAGGTCAGGATGTTACCAGAATCACTATCCATATTTACGGTCGGTGGTTCAAAGCCAAAGCCACACAAAAAACTGGAAAAATATTGTCTATTTTGTTGTATTATTAAAAACATAATAGCCTCAAACTGAGAGAGAAAAAAGTCAGAGCATGGTTAACTTGAACAGATTAAAAATACCTGCATACAAGAAAAATACACATCTGCAGATTAACAGGTTGTGCATTTGATGTATATAAAAAAAATAGATCCACACATAATAGTGTCTATTAAAAGCAAATGAAAGGGGATACATTTACAAAAACAGAGTATGGGAAATAAGTAAAAAATCTGTGCAAAAGGGTCTGTTGTACTGCTGTGGTAAGGCTTTAATAACAAGAAGATATAAAACAAGAGCGGCTCAAAGCCATCTATAACTTAATTGGGGGCTAGTGGACTGGACTGGTACATTAATTTCTAGAACATCTAGTTAGGGGCCATAGTGCAGCATGCTGTGTAACGTTACATTGAAAAATATAATTCTATTCTGGAGTGGAAGAGGATTTAGGAATGCATTATAACCATCTAAAATGAGGAAAAAACAACACCAAAGCCTAACTGGGAAACATGTCGAGGAAATCTTTTAAAACTGTAAATAAAAGATTGTCAGTGGGTAAAGCTATGCTGAACAACAACCCTGTTGAGTTGATCGGAAAAACTGTATGTAAATAATGTATGTGACTAGTTACTGAATTGTTACTTTCTCATGCTACCAGGAGGCAACACGCTCTCTGCTGTAAAAGTAACGTTACTACACAGCTGATGTTGGGCTCAGCAGCCAATTTATGGTGTCAGACTTGTTTGAGAGATTTGGAAAGTTATCGTTAGGTGGAAGGTTGTTCTTGGTTCAATGGGTATCTAAACCCCCGAGGCTTAACGTTAACAGAGCCTTACTTAATTTGTAATTAAATTCAAAAGCATTGTGACACTTTACTGTTTAGAGACTAGGGTTATTTGACCCTGCTTTCCAAATAGATAATAACTAATTAGCCTTTTCGCCTTACCTTATACGTGCGGCACTCCCTAACGTTAGTTGAACTGAAATTACAATGGAAATCCGTGCACAGGAGCCAGAGTGGGGAAGACGAAGTAAACAAACAAGCTTGCTAAACAAGCTAGCGTTAGCACAAGTGTATAGGTCAATACGACCACATGTGAGCAAATTATGCCGCAGCCATTTCCACCTCGAAATAAAACAATATGCAGTCAGATGAACAGGTTTAAACGACGCGTATTTCTTAAAACTGCTATCTAGAACTTTGAACTATAACGCATAGTCGAGTCGACTGGCTAACTGCAGTGCTAACAACCTAGCGCTAGACAGGAGCTCGCATCACAAACAATCTTCTTCTTCTTCTTCTTCTTCTTCTTCTTCTATTAGCTTTCCGGCAGACTGGATGCCTTGCGGCACATTGCTGCCTCTCACAGGCAAAGAACTTTTATGCTCTTTGTCACAGGTCTTCTTCTTCTTCTTCTTCTTTCAGATTTTCAGCAGTATAGTGTCAGACTTGGCGTCTTACTGCCCTCCGCAGGTGAAAGATATCAATTATGAAAAAATAAATAGTGTCCACCACCCCCCAATGTGCTCCAGTTAATAATATATTATTGTCCATACTGTCACTCAGACCCAGTTGTCCGGGTTTCCGCAAAAGCATCCCTCAGTATTTTATCGATCTCTGCTCCAGATACATCCACCACATTTAAGAACCTCTTAGCAGCGTCAAGCACCATCTCAATCCTCTCCGTCTTCCCACTCAAATTAGCAGCACAGTTTATAACCATGGCTATGAAAGCCAGGAATTGCTTCTTTTCCATGCAAATGACATTACTCTGGTTAGTTTGTCCCTTTTCCCTCTCCGGTTGTTTTTGCTCTGATTCTTTCTTTCTCTCCTCTGACATCTTAACTGCCTCTGCATATGATATTCCATTTTCCTCTCTAATCTTGCTCACTATTCTTTGCTCAACTCTTTTAGGGCACTGTGCTGACCCCACATGATGATTTCCGCCACAATGCAAGCACTTCACCTCATCTTTTCCTTTTCCTACCATACACCTTTTTCCATCACAATACTTGTCCCCACACCTCCCACAAATCGAACGTCCGCCACATAACCGGGGTGAAATTGGTTTTATATTCGATATTCGCCTGTTTTACCTCCAGGAGGCTTTGTGTTGTCGGGGAGGACGAAGACCCCCGTCTTCTCCTCATCCTGCGGGCTGCCTCCTCCGGCCAGGGGGAGTGTGTCTACGTCCGTCTCCGTGTCGGTGGATGTGGAGGGCACCAGCGTGATGCCTTGAGGGTTCATGTCATGGAACCAGGCCATGATGTTGCCCAGCAGGTTAGCGTTGGCCGCCGCCGCCGAGGACGGGTCGCGGCTGTCGCATGCGGTCCAGTCTGTGGTGTCGCTGGAGGACGAGAAGAGGCCCGTGGATGAGTTGCTGCCGCCCGGGGCCACCGGGATGGGCACGGAGCCGCCGTAGCTCCGCCGGTGACTCTCCGAGTGCCGAGACGCCACGGAGACACTGGCCGAGTACTGGCTGTTGATGTTGCCCAGCCTGGCCAGGTTATCTCCCAGCTCCAGCAGCTCTGAGCTGCTCAGCGAAGCTCTGGGGAGGACCTCCACTCCACGCCTGGAGCGCTCCGCTCCAGCCGGGAGGGCAGCGAGGTGCCGATGGCGCCGAGCGACGCTTCGTTGGCGAGGAACTGGTGGCTGGCCCCGCCCGCCATCGCAGAGTCCTGGAGTGACAGCTGGATGGCCAGGAGAATGTTAGGGTCATCGTCATCTAAAGAACCAAGAGCCTGGAACACGACAGAAAAAACCTGTTTAGCATTTATGCAACCAGGTTTAAAACAATCAAAACATCTGGAAGACTGACCGCAAAGGCGAGACCCTTTTACTTGATTATCATAGTTGTCATCGTCGTCGTGCTTAGAATTGCACCAGTTTGACAACTATAGTGTCACTACTTTTTCAACCATTTTTTGTAAGGGAGGATGCCCATGGAAATGGCACTGAAAGAAACTAGGAAAGTACCTGTGCCCACACACCTAACACCCACATTCAGAGGAATCCTGTTAAGTGAGAAATGAAATGCAGACGTTGCATAAAATAGCCACAGCTATGGCAACGTTTCACAGATGTTGCTCTTAAAAGCGGATTATACTCCATTAGCCCTTCTCCTAATGTCTCCCGCGGGTGGGGCTTGAGCAGAGCACACACACGCAGACACACTGACAAACATACATTTGCATAATGTCCCAAGATGCATTGTGGCATTCATAAGTTGACAAGGAAGCAACCAGATGAAGCTAAATAAGTGGTAGCTGTATTTAAGAGTATTGTTAACTGGTGAGATGATGCAATGCATGTACCTGCACCTCATTAAGGCAGTGTGTTCAGTTCACTTCAGTGTGCCCCACATTTTAGTTCAGCTTGACCATGTTGCCGTTTAAACCTCCTTAGTTCGTCCTGTGTGTTCCAGTTTGTGACATTCGTTCTAGGATTGAGTCCATGCTGTAAAGTAAGTGTCTGTTGTTGTTTTTATGTTAAATCTTGCCAGTTTCACCGTGTGTCTACGTGTGCTCAGCATGAGGAGAGATATTTCCGTTGCAATTGTCACAATGCTTATCTGGTAGCTAATTGACTGGAGTATTCAGTTTATTGTGATCTGTGCTTAAGTTGAAGTGTTTATTTCTGCTGCTGTAATTGTTAAGTAGATAGCATTCCTATGTATGGGGGGAATGTGTGCTCAACTCCATTGTGTGCGGACGCCATTAGCAGTACCTTGTTTGGCCACAGGGCGTCGACATTGCCCTCCGTGATCTTATTAACCATACATAAGGTTAAATTGGTTTATTTCTGTTAAGAGTCGACTATAGTAACTTACTCGGCTGTATGCAGCTTTATGTTATGGTGAAAGGAGCATTACAATGCTTATTGTTATATTTTATGTTTACTGTAAATGGGTCTTGGTTTAATTTCGTAATATGGGGAAATATATAGCTTTAATTTCACTGTATTTTATATTCTGTAGCCCTGAAGATCTAAGTGCCTAATTGTGGTTTATTTGTGTTATTTCAGACTAATGATAATACTACATGTCACAACAATAAATACTGGATCGCAGTACTGTTCAACCAAGAAGTTATGTCTCCTCATCGTCATTCTGTGTCCTGACCGACACCCCATCCTGTTCACTGCTAAAACCTGAAAGAGCTAGCCCTACCTAATTAGCTCAGTAACAGTAGATAATAATGATATTTATTTTTACCACACCGTGCAATTGTGGAATATTTCAATGTTGGCCAAAATAAAAAAATACAATTTGACTATATGAATTAACACCTTGGTCCCTATCGTTGCATCGGCGCTGTTTCTAGGCCGAACGCCTGGCGCAGCTCAAATCAGTGGGCGTGGACAAGCGCACTTGATATCGTCGTGCTGGCGCTAGACGCAGCCTCAACCATTACAACCACGCCTTTTAAGCGTAAAATTATGCACCGTCATGCTCATTGGATAACTGCAATAAACGAATTGCACGCTTGCCTTTTTAGCTCCAATTCCAGTGATCCCGCAAAACCAGACGAAAGCCAAACGCTCTGCCCCCCCCCCTCCCTTCATCCAGTCTGTCTGTCTGCATTATAGGCTATTATTCCATATTATTATGCTTCTCAAACCAATCTAACTGCAGTTTCAATACTGCAAGCATGTAAATACGCTACACTATAGCAAGATCAAAGTGAAAATAATGTTCTAAAGGCATCAGCTACAAAAATATAGCCTATCCCTATATGATGAGATTAATTTTATATTGGTGAAAGTTTGTTCAGAACGATATCGTTTTCTCTCCCCTGCTGCAGGTAGAATGATGCACATAAATATACCCTACATTATGTAAAGTCATTGCATAAATGTGTTTTTATTGTAAAACTAAATGTGAAGTTGGGCCAAGTTATTGGAGCGGACATCACAGTATAGCACATGCGCGTTCTGAAGCGCGTTCCGCTGACACTTATCTAAATGACGTTAAATCGACAAAGGATATATATAGGCCCAGGAGGACATATATGTTTCACTTAGGGTGGTGTTTTAATTTCGATGATTTATTTGGTCCAATATTGAAATGTTCTACAATTGCAGGCTGTGTTACCATTACACATTATTTTAGATCGACCTTTTATATCTATTTCGCCTCATTTGGTTGCTATTTAGTAGCGAAATGTAGTACCCAATTGCATGCTGGGGCATTCACAGGCAGTCAGAGAGAGACAGTCGTATTGTGCCTGTCAGACTGCCTGCAGCCTCAAAGCGGTACGGACGGAGTTGTTTTACCCAGGCTGGAAGCGTTGTCACACAGGCTTGTGACAGTAACTCAACGCGGAAGGATTTATTTCACAATAAACTGGTAAACGCACACCAATGCCTGCTCCTGTCAGTAGGAGAGAGGGAGAGAGTGACACAGAAAAGGGTGACAGAGGAGAGAGGGGAGGGACTGGCCCACTGAATAGGCCTGCTTTTCAAAGGCGCAAGGCGCTAAATTAACGGCAGGTCGGAAGATAGGAGTACGCCGGTATTTAGCGCCGACACGCCCACTTTGGCCCATTCTGGGACTGCGCCACGCCCATTCGGCCTAAAGCGCATTTGGCAGCCTAAAGCCATATTGATATCGTCCCAAAACAGGCGCAAGGCACGTTTTTTTGCGTTTAAGGCCCGTTTTAGCGCCGAAGGCCTGTGGGAGAATAGGGCCCCTTAAGTCTAAAGCACATTTTTAGAAGGGGGGTATATATATATCTCACAACTAGAACGAGTTGTAAGCATGACTGGGAACTTTGGAGACCATGTTGTGGCAAGCTTGTGCATAATATTTTAGATCCCTTCGCGTGCAGCAGGCAGATTGGCTCGGGCCTGCGCTGCGCTGGCCAAAAATGTTCTAAGTTTCCTTTTTGTAAAACAAACCAAGGTGAGAAAGCACTGGCGGGCGAGCGTTTAATACATTTTTCAAAGGAAATCATTTAAAATATTGTTATGGTGCAGCATCTCTTATCATCAGTAAATTAAAAACCATTCTTCAACAAACATCGAGTTCATGAAAGGTTAAACACTGGTGGTGAGATGTGGTGAAAAATGCAGTGAAATATCTAAGGTGCTCTCGCTAGGGTCATCAGGGTCAGGAGTGTTGCTACGCAGACTCGACATGTCACCTCGCCTCCTTTGCCTGTGTCTCCGCCTGTACTGGAACTCTGCATACTCCTTTAAGCAACAACAAAACACCAAATTAAAAACAGAATTAACCAAAAACACTGATAATGGCAACTTCATAATCCTTCAATGTTGTTTTCATTGCAACAGATGGTCTTATGTCCCTTTTATTCACATTGCATAGACTTTTTTTTTCTCAGGTTCAAATCTGAGTCTTGCCAAAAATGCATCAATGTGACTTGTGCTAGCTAGCTAGAATTACGGTATATATACATATATACCATATATATATATATATCGTAATTCTTCCAATAAGCGCCTGTATTCTAATTGCCGCCAGTCTTCCATTTCCCGCCGGGGGTCCAAGTTGATTTAGCATAATACGCAGACTTGAATATGTGCGCACACACACACACACACACACAGAATTCTAATCCAACCTATGTGTTCCACTTCCGCATAACGTAATTTTGTAATCATCTTTCGTCTACGTAATAATTTTTAGACTTTCCAAAAAGAACCCTTTCAAGCAAAAAAACAAACTGTTTTAAAGTTTCAATATTTTTTCAGATGACAACGTAACATTCCAAATATGTGACCAGTTTATCAGAATAACGGCTATTTGGAAATATTTAACGAGCAGCGAGGACAGAGCGCTGGCTGTGTGACCAGTCGGACTAGCTAGTATCTGTCAACCTACTGTAAGCTACAGTAGAAAACACTGTCCACCCAAAGTACTCCGATTCATAATTACTTTCCATATCACTTAGATGCAGACGCCTGAGTTTGCACAAATGCATCTCTCAGTATTTTATCTATCTCTGCTCCAGATACATCAACCACATCCAGAAATCTCTTTGCAGCGTCAACCACCATTTCAGTCCTCTCCGTCTTCCCAGTCATACTAGCAGCACAGTTTAACACCATGGCAATGAATGCCAGGAATCGTTTCTTGTCCATACAGATAACATTACTGTGACTTGCTGGTGGTGGACGGGTTAGAGGGAGGACAGCAGGTGTTCACTCTCCCCTCCCTCCTCTGCCATCTATCTCCCCGCCTCCTTCCTCTCACCCTGTTCTCAATCTACCATCTCTGCAGGGATTGAGCCTGCAGAGGAGAGGTCCTCCGCCTTAACCCCTATGGCCTGTGTAACTTACAATGGATCTCTAGGCAGTTTTGTTATGGCTTTCCCCAACAAATGACGCGAAAAGGGTTTATTGTCCTTAACATGTTCACTGCCGTGGACGAGATATCTCGTCAAGCAGAAACCAACGGTTGACTGCCAATGACGAGATATCTCGTCCAAATTTTTTTTTTTTTTTTTTTGACGGTGGGACGTCGATCAACCCCTTTTACATCTCCTATTAAAATATGGGAGGTATTGAATGTGTATAATCTATTTTACCGACCCACTAAGTGGCGACAGTGCTCTCCAGACGAGAGAAAGCCAAGCAAAAACAACCGCGTGAGGAAGCCATTCTCATGAAAATGGATTGGCGAAAACGCTTTCGCTTTCGCTTTCGCGCAGGGAGCTGGCGGTGGGGGATTGCAAATTTGCATAATAGATTATGGGTGCAACACACTTTGAAACACGCAGCATAAATAAGACCAGAATCGCAAAAGCTTCATCAAAGCTCTCAACCGAAACCCCAAGAAACGAGCGAGCCCATCCAGACTCGCCCAAAGAGCGGCCGCCAGCAGACAGGCAGCAGCAGCAGCAGCAGCAGAAACTCGCTTGTGACACGCCCGCTGCAGAGCCAGGGAGGCAGGAGGAGAACACACACACGGAGGGAGGAGTTTGAAGGAGAGGGGGGTTTCCTGCTGTTATGGAGGAAATTACTGTTCAAAACTATTGTTTAGATGTCTGACGTCTTACTGATGCCAAAAATGAATGGTTAAAGTGACTGTTCTATCGAATTTCACAAAAAGCCATTTATCTCAGCTTAAATTTTCAGACGCTGAAACCATGCTGTATTCAAGTGCTAATGCCTACATAACTACTAACTCTACAAACTAACTCTTTTAGACAGAGAAAGCACACATTCTATTAGTTCTTTTGAGATATTTTGTGTTCACAAAATCTTAGCAGAAAATAATCCTCGGCTGTTGAAAGATGAGCCAGAATCCTCAAAAAAAAAACTTGGCAGAAGCTACCTACAGTAAAAAAATAACGGCTGGCAGTGAATTTGTTAATAAATTAAACAGATCACTATTCAAAACTTCCCCACTTGTCCCCTTCAACACAACTATTATTACATTGACTTTCCCATACGTCAAACTTAATCATTTATAATGACTCCAAGTAGTTTAACACGTTCAGTGCCAGCGACGCCATATGGCGTCATTAGAAATTTACCGTACAGTGCCAGCGACGCCAAATGGCGTCATAACTCCAAATTGTTTTTTTGACGGGGGGGTGTCGATCTAAGCTTCTTACGTCGCCTCTAACAATATTGTAGCTATTGGAGGTCGATAACCTATTTTACAAACCCATTAGGTGGCGACAGCACTCTCCTGATCAGAGAAAAAGGAGCCAAACACACAGAAATAGTCACTGGGCAAAATGAGGAAATCGCATCGCATCCGTCCGTATGCATCGACGTGCCTCCATAAACGAGCACAACGCCAGCTGTGCCCCCAGCAGCAGCATCCGCTGTCACAACTGAGCACTTCCATGTACGCTGCAACAGCACATTCACATAATCAGCATTATTATTCCGAACTGGAAGCATGCCAGCCCGTGACAAACACACGCGGAACCAAAAAGCTGAATGTCGCGCACCATTCACTGTGTGTGCGCAGCAAACTCAGCAGAGACTGAGAGCCACCAGACACATAAGACACACCCAGGAGGCGTGTGCAGTTGAGGGGGGGGGGGGGGGGGGGGGGAGCACGGAGAGCAGCAGAGCAGCATACACTTCACCCAGACAGACCCAGACATCAGAAAATTCGCTTCAGAGTCAGAGATGTGCTTGAAATGTTTAATTTCACAAAAGGCTCATTATCTCAGCTCGTAGAAAAAAAGGTATGTTTTTCGTTCAACCAAGCTATCTTCTCCGGCTCATAACTAAAGAACGGAAAATGGGATCAATAAACTTTTTTTTGCAGGTGATAGAAGAGAGTCTCATCGTTATTTGTGCGTGTTCAGTGTTTACATAGTAATTATTAAAAAAATTATATGACTGTTTTAAAATGCATTGCGGCCTATGTGGCACAGCAAGCAACCTTTTGCCCAAGGGCCGTGGCACTGAAAGTGTTAACCCCTCAAAAAGTGGTTTTACAGATTTTCACAATTGTTTAAACACATTAGACAAAATGTGCACAACCTGAAACTGAACATGCAAAGGCATAATTCTACTGATAAAGCATTCATAGTGTTTTCCATTCTGCACACCAGTGTTCAATGGGTGCTTAGAAATGTCTACTCATATGATGTGTTTGTCATTTGAAAAGAAAATACCATTTAGTGAACAGTTAACACGGTTTTGAGGGCAAAGTGTGCTTTTGCAAGAGAAGTGTAGGATTTTGCATTTTGTGTGTGAGTTTTGAGATTTGTGTTTCGGGTTTTGAGAAAGTGAGGTAGTCTATCAGGAAATGTGTTTAAGCAATTGTGAAAAACTGTAATCAATTAACACCCCCCCCCTCCCCACTCAACCACACTTGGCATGTTCCACTGCTCCCCGTCTACAAGTGAGGTTGGACCATGGGTTGGACCCATCTGCCTCCGTTTCGCCTCCTCAGTCCAGACCAGGAAACTGAGAACTGAGAAGAGGTGAGAAAACACACGTTTTGCACAATGTTTCCCAATAAAGTCATGAGCTAATAAAATGTCTCTGTGTTGTTATTTAAATAGTTGATGATAATGAGTTGATAGTTGATGATAATGTATGAATGCTACTCTTGAAGATGACAATTTTGACATTTTATCATTGTGTACGCTATTTGCATGGCGGTCAGGACTATCACTGGAACATGTCAAATCTGGCTTGATGAAGCACTAAGGGGGAGTAAAAGGATCAAAGGATTTGATTGACATACAGCCACTGGACAGCAGGCTTTGAAGTTTGCTATTTCAGCTATGAATTGCAGTACCTCTATAAATAGCAGAGCATGTGATGGCATTCTACCAGCGGCTCAAAGTGGTGGAAGCGGAGTCGTCTTACCAGGATGAAAACAGCCAGGATGACGATGACCGCGGTGGTGATGGTGGCCAGAGGGAGGCGCACACACGGGCGCTTCACCACCTTGATTACTGCAGACACAGCTGGCAGCTCGACAGCTTCTCTGGAAACAGCCGCTGTGATCGGGAAGGAAGGGAGAGGAAAGATGAGGGATGGATTCAAACAGGTACGAGGAGCGGAGCGCGTGACGTTTATAGACCGAATCACCGTTCAATCAATCGTTGTGCCAACGACAGTCACTTCCAGTTAGACAACTGCCGATTGATTTGAATTGCTTGAATTGAAATCGGCAAAGCTGTTTATTGTTTATCTCCGTTGTCATTTTCAGCCGTAACTGTAACCTTTAAAGATATATACCATAGTTGAACAGGGTGGTCCGACCTATCCAAACCGACGTTATAAAGTGTTGTTATTAATGAGATATAAAAGCATCCCACGTGCATTTGAGCCTTAATAATTTGTTAATAGTTTGTTCCTTGCCCCCCGTTTGGGCCGCTCCATTAAATTGTATGTATATGATGCATTAAACAAACTTGTGGTTCAGTCTATACAGTCATCCGTCTCGCACGAGTAGCCCAGCTTCCTCAGCACCACTGACGTCTCCTCGGCCACCTGGGAGGGAGGGGGGCAGACAGGAACACCTGGGAGGGAGGGAGGGGGGCAGACAGGAACACCTGGGAGGGAGGGGGGCAAACAGGAACACCTGGGAGGGAGGGGGCAGACAGGAACACACAGACGGCAACGCTAGTCAAAACATCAACACATTGAAGCTTCTGTGGCCCCACCTGGGGTGGAAGGACTAGGGCTGGATATCGACCAAAATAACCCAGTAGTACTAGTACCAAATATGATCTAAACATCTCCAGTCATATGATACCTGCATTCCATAATTTTTTTGTAAACTGATCTAGAAAAAAATCGTATTTGTATGGTTTTGCTCACAGCCAATTACAGCGAGCGTTCAATTTAATGCGGCGTGTGATTGGCCCTCTACCGCAGCAGCTGCCACAACCCATACAGTCTTGTGGTGGTGAAATTGAGTGTGGTGTATGTGATGGAGTTAAGGTTAAGTTTATTGCATATGGACATCACAGAGCATTGGAGATGCAACATACATGTATGCACATGTAACACCTACTACGATAATTGAGAAACAATACTATCACTTATAGAAATAGAATGGACCAGAAGGTTCTGGGTTCGGCTACTGGAGCACAGTGAATGTTTAAATGAGACTCAGAGATCAAGAATTAAATGTGTAATATGCCGGCTTCTTTAGTATTGGAAGAATAAAGAATGAACAATGGTTGGTACCAAAAACAACAATAAGACAATGACAAAAATATCACAGCGTGTTGATATCAGAATAGTGATCACTTTTGAGTTGAATCTTTTTCCCAGTTATTCAATCTCGGGTGCACCCTTTAACCCGAATTATCAGTTTCAACCTTTAAATTCAGTTCAATTCAATTCAATTCAGATCAATCAAATCAATACATTTCAAAACTAGAACGACCGCAACGCGGACTTATGCCTCCGCCATTAGTTCATTCTTGAGTCCAAGTGGATGTTGGAGCCAAATAGGAAGAAATTGCATCAAGGCGTTTCTGTGCAGAATTGGATATTTGAGCCAAATGTGAAGAAATTTAGTCAATGTGTTACTGAGATATGGCGTTACCGAGCTTGAAAATGGCATTTGTTAGGTCACTGTGACCTTGACCTTTGACCTTTGATAACCAAAATGGAATCAGTTCATCCTTGAGCCTAAGTGAATGTTTAAGGCGAATCTGATGAAATTCCGTCCAGGCGTTCCTCAGATATCGCATTAACAAGCTTGAAAATGGCGTTTGAGAGGTCAGTGACCTTGACCTTTGACCTTTGACCACCAAAATCTAAACAGATCATCCTTGAGCCTAAGTGAATGTTTAAGGTGAATCTGATGAAATTCCGTCCAGGCATTCCTCAGATATCGCGTTAACAAGCTTGAAAATGGCGTTCGAGAGGTCACAGTGACCTTGACCTTTGACCTTTGACCACCAAAATCAAATCAGATCATCCTTGAGCCTAAGTGAATGTTTAAGGCGAATCTGATGAAATCCCGTCCAGGCGTTCCTCAGATATCGCGTTAACAAGCTTGAAAATGGCGTTCGAGAGGTCACAGTGACCTTGACCTTTGACCTTTGACCACCAAAATCTAATCAGATCATCCTTGAGCCTAAGTGAATGTTTAAGGCGAATCTGATGAAATTCCGTCCAGGCGTTCCTCAGATATCGCGTTAACAAGCTTGAAAATGGCGTTCGAGAGGTCACAGTGACCTTGACCTTTGACCACCAAAATCTAATCAGATCATCCTTGAGCCTAAGTGAATGTTTAAGGTGAATCTGATGAAATTCCGTCCAGGCGTTCCTCAGATATCGCGTTAACAAGCTTGAAAATGGCGTTCGAGAGGTCACAGTGACCTTGACCTTTGACCTTTGACCTTTGACCACCAAAATCTAATCAGATCATCCTTGAGCCTAAGTGAATGTTTAAGGCGAATCTGATGAAATTCCGTCCAGGCGTTCCTCAGATATCGCGTTAACAAGCTTGAAAATGGCGTTCGAGAGGTCATAGTGACCTTGACCTTTGACCTTTGACCACCAAAATCTAATCAGATCATCCTTGAGCCTAAGTGAATGTTTAAGGCGAATCTGATGAAATTCCGTCAAGGCGTTCCTCAGATATGGCGTTAACAAACATCCGTACGGACGGACGGACGGACATCCGTACGGACGGACAACCCGGATCCATAATGCCTTCGGCCTGGCTTCGCCGGCGGAGGCATAACTAATAAAATAAATACCAAAACGACCCCTCTTCTGCAGTAGTGTATACTGCCACTCCACTAACTAATTCACAGTTCCAGGGAAGGGAAGAGGTAAGCCCGTACGATCCAGTCCAAAACGAAAAGAAAACGCGTCGAGAGGTAAGTGTGAGTTCAAAGTCCAGGGGAAAGGGGTGTGTGTGTATCCGGGGGAGATGATTGTGAAAGGGGGAAATGTGAATGAGTAGCCTGAGTGTGGGGTGTTTGCAGCAATCGGCCTCCCACACCGCAGAGTGCAGCAGGACCTGTTCAGTGATCACGACACGGGATGGGGGGTATCCTGGGATAATGGTCCTCGCTCTAGATCCAGGTGGGAAGGCTCGCCATCAAGGTCACGAAGAGATCGATTTAAGAAGAACAAACAAAAAAACCTGACCTGTCAGGGTCAGAGAGGTATCATGAGTATCAATGTACTGTATCTACTGTCTGTTCTACAGCATCATATCTACTCTCTGTTCTATAATACATGTAGTTTTCATCATGTAATTTGCATTACCATGAAGCGTAAAATAAAAGGAAACAATTATGCAATACTGTGTCTGGTTCACATTTGTTGTACATCACATCATATTGCATTTGTAATAAACATTACATCTCTAAACAAGTTATCTGTACCTAAGGTGCAGTAACAGTGTTTTACATAAAGTGCAAAATAAATTGAAATATATCATTGTAAAATAATTCACTCCTCTTTGTAACAAAATAGCTATACAAACAACCAATCATTCAACAAGTGCACACACTTTAAGGCAATAAAGTAGAAAATAAATGACAATCATTTTTGTAAAAGTGCATGTTCTCACCGATTCCGTGAGCAGGCTGGACGCAAAACAGTGTTTGGGGCGCCCAGTAAGGCCACAGGGTTTATACATATATATATATATAAGACCAACGGAATTTCAATGTGTTGTTACTGTGCAAACTGCAGCAGTTAAAACAGCATTTACTCTTAAATTAACTGAAATGAAATAAAATAGTTTGGGATTGAGTGAGTTACCTTGCGTTTAGAACGGGTTGTGACGGAATGTGCTGGAAACGTTCCGACGTGCTCAAAGCTATCTCACGCCGCTAATTCACATGGACAGCCAATGTACTGTAGCTTCCACAGCTAATTCACAAACAGCTAGCAGCCAGGCCCGTAGCTACCATTGAGGACACTGAGGTCATGACCTCGGTATTTAAAAAAAAAAATATATATATATATATATATATTTTTTTTTAGAAAAATAGCCCCGGCCCCCAGATCTATTCATCTGTCATTGATATTTTAATGTGACAGTTGATCAGAAATGCAACAATTTGCTTCCTCTCTGTATGCTATAGATGGTAAATCATCTCTTAGTCCTCTGTGACAGTATTTTCCTGTGTGTACCCTCTAACACATACCCGCCACACAGGGGGGCTGTATGTTGCCCATGTGTGCTTTATAGTAACGTTCAGTCAGAACTCATTTATAATTAAGCCCATAGTTAATGAACTAATCATGTACAAAACACACACACAGTCACATATTTTATATACCGGTACTGTATATGTTGTAAGCCTAATTTTTGCCATCACAGCTGCTTTTTACATGTATGGGATAATACAGGCTAATATACAAAGTGTCCCAAGCTCTGAGTCATTATAAACTCAATTAGCTACAGAAGCTAATGTTCACATTCAGTCCTTGTATATTTCTCTCATGTGTTCATCATTCCTTTCCTCCTCTGTGTGTGTGTGATTGAGAAATGAGATGCAGGTGGTGTTCATCCTAATTGGCCTGGTCAGGTGTCAGATTGCTGCTGGCTGATTGGCTGGTGGAGAGCATTTAAGCCAGCTGATGCCATCCTGTCATCCCTTGCTCTCCTCATTCCCAACGATGATGGCTGCTGTGCTGACTGCTGTGTTCTGTCAGGTAGGAACTGTGTGTAGACCTACTTTAGTAGTTCTGCAGAACTTTATTAAGATGTGTCTTTATCTTGGTAGACCTGTGCAGTCTAAACTGTAAATAGTTACCTTCCAGATCTACACTTTTGTACACTGTAAATAACACTTACCCAAGTAGCAGAAAGTAGGGGGAAAGCCCTTTAGTTTTTTGTAACATTTTCTGATGTTTATTTTGTAGGAGCTTATAGGTAAGAGCTGTGTCTCTTATTTAATCCATCATTTTCTTTTCTTAGGTAAATTTAAGGTTGGGGATTAGTTTGATTGGTTAGTTGTGTTGGGGCCATGCTGTGCTCTGAAACTAAACCTGCTACTTGTGAACTTGTGATGGTGGTTTGGCTGATCATCCTTGGGAGTGGGAAGAGTGGGGGCACTTTTGTGTTGCGGTCCCATTCCCTGAGGCCGGTTCCTAACATAATTGGGTGCTCGTCTGCTTTCCTCATTCGTCAGCACGTCGTGAGTGTGTGTGTGTATATTTTATGTTTGTCTGGTGGGCAGTCTTTGTGCAGGTGGTAAATGGTGTTAGTCAAGGTGGCTTTGCATGGAGCTGAGGAAGCTCATGGTGGTAAAGCTGGTGGAGATGTTTGTTGGAGGAGGAGCCGGTCAGAGGGGACCAGTAAGACTGAGGAGGGGCGTGACAAGGCAGGGCCGTCAGTAGCACAGTTTCTCCTCTTTCTGTGTAGACTATGCTACCCTACAAGAGTCTCCGTACATAGACTTGCCTGTGACTCTGACTCCCAAGCCATCTAAATCAGTGATACAGACGTATTTACAAGTGTCACAGAAACATTTCAAAGCCACATATTGAGAAGGGTTCATCGCTTCTCGACGTCGGGGTAAGAAAGCTCGACGCTGCTCATAAATGCCTCTTTTCATCTGAAGTCTGTGCTGGTGATATTTTTTCCAGGTTAGAGCTCTCAGCCGTCAGAGCGCTCAACAGCGCCACTCTGGCCGAAAGCTCGGTAAAAAAAAAGTCAGACTCACAGGCAAGTCTATGTACGGAGACTCTTGTAGGGTAGCATAGTCTACACAGAAAGCGGAGAAACGGTGCTACTGACGGCCCTGCCTTGTCACGCCCCTCCTCAGTCTTACTGGTCCCCTCTGACCGGCTCCTCCTCCAACAAACATCTCCACCAGCTTTACCACCATGAGCTTCCTCAGCTCCATGCAAAGGCACCTTGACTAACACCATTTACCACCTGCACAAAGACTGCCCACCAGACAAACATAAAATATATATATACACACACACGACGTGCTGACGAATGAGAAAAGCAGACGAGCACCCAATTATGTTAGGAACCGGCCTCGGGGAACCGGACCGCAACACAAAAGTGCCCCCACTCTTCCCACTCCCAAGGATGATCAGCCAAACCACCATCACAAGTTCACGAGTAGCAGGTTTAGTTTCAGAGCACAGCATGGCCCCAACACAACTAACCAAACTAATCCCCAACCTTAAATTTACCTAAGAAAAGAAAATGATGGATTAAATAAGAGACACAGCTCTTACCTATAAGCTCCTACAAAATAAACATCAGAAAATGTTACAAAAAACTAAAGGGCTTCTCCCCCTACTTTCTGCTACTTGGGTAAGTGTTATTTACAGTGTACAAAAGTGTAGATCTGGAAGGTAACTATTTACAGTTTAGACTGCACAGGTCTACCAAGATAAAGACACATCTTAATAAAGTTCTGCAGAACTACTAAAGTAGGTCTACACACAGTTCCTACCTGACAGAACACAGCAGTCAGCACAGCAGCCATCATCGTTGGGAATGAGGAGAGCAAGGGGCGTCAGGATGGCATCAGCTGGCTTAAATGCTCTCCACCAGCCAATCAGCCAGCAGCAATCTGACACCTGACCAGGCCAATTAGGATGAACACCACCTGCATCTCATTTCTCAATCACACACACACAGAGGAGGAAAGGAATGATGAACACATGAGAGAAATATACAAGGACTGAATGTGAACATTAGCTTCTGTAGCTAATTGAGTTTATAATGACTCAGAGCTTGGGACACCTTGTATATTAGCCTGTATTATCCCATACATGTAAAAAGCAGCGGTGATGGCAAAAATTAGGCTTACAACATATACAGTATATAAAATATGTGACTGTGTGTGTTTTGTACATGATTAGTTCATTAACTATGGGCTTAATTATAAATGAGTTATGACTGAACCTTACTATAAAGCACACATGGGCAACATACGGCCCCCTGTGTGGCCTGCGATGGAATTGCAAAAAAAGTTTTTTTTTTTTTTTACAGTGCACCTGAACGCAACATGCAAGATACCCGCTGAATAAGTGTCCAAATGTTCATGTCATTCTGGCCAATATTCTTCTGTTATAGCATTTCAGTCTGGAATATGGAATATCTTTCAATAATCTTTATGACTAAAAGGCCAAAAGTAATCTCATGTGTAAGAAATGGCTGTTCTACATTGAGGTAGAAATTTAAATAATTAACTTGTTGGTTTTGGATTTATTTAGCTTCAAGAGTGCATGTTCGTGTGACCCTCAACACAGGCTTTGAGAATCCCGGCCACTTACTGATACTTATGCTTAAATTAACCCACTCATATTCTGGTTTATTTCAAGAAAAACATTTCGGATAGTGGAAATTCTAATTGGCTGGTAACTTTAAAATCTAGCAGCCATATTGGCAGGTGGTGAAAAAAGTTAATTTCAAGCCCTGCAGGGAGAGTGTGGTGACATAGGAGTGAGTGAGAAAAGGATCAAATATTGGTGGTTAAGACTGAATAATGACATCACAACTGTTAATTTAAAATTAGTTATTCCTCTAAACCTGGCTTCAAATGCCCCAATTTTTTCGCGCTGGCGCCGTTCAGCCCTCAGCAAAATCTGGTAGCGAGGACTTTTTTTGTGGCCCTCTCTATCATCAAAGTTGCCCATCCATTACGGCATGACAATATTTGTTCGGCCCCCGGCAACAATCTGGATTTCTCATGTGGCCCCCCATGAAAAATAGTTGCCCACCCCTGCCCCTAGCGTCTCCACCTCTTTTAACCTTTATTAAATATAGATCTACTGCCAATCCGACCCGGCTAACTAGAGCCATCACCAACAGGGATTGTGAAGTTCCGCTCAGAAGAACCCTGTTTGGTCAAAACGTGCTATCCTTTAAAGCAGTGATCCTCACTATTTCTTCGATGAGAGCAGCACTGGCAGGACAAAGTCAATAGGAGAGCCACTTTTACCGCAAAACACCAAAAGCCACCCCAACCAAGCACATCTGCCTACCATTTTTTTGTTTGATTGTTTTCCACACACACACACACACACACACACACACACACACACACACACACACAGAAAATCTTTCAGGCCTGGAGGGATTTCGAAACGTACCCCGACCGCAACGGTGGGGGCCATCGCTGGCGACGCTGAAGTTTTATCTAACCTGTTCACATCTATGTTCGCAATGGCATCCCTAGTATCATCATACTATTATGGGATGCGATGTGAACAGTTGTATTATGGGATGTGCGTTTCCCAGGCAACGACACACGTTGACACGTTTTGGAACAGCGCTGCACGCTGGCACAATACTCCTAAAAGCAAAATGCTTATTGTTTTGAATGATTTGGCACCTTCTATTACTGTCAACACCAGTATTGTTGTATTGTAATAATATGCCATAAAGGTTTATTGACATTTTGGGGAGAGCAGGGGGGATGAAATCTTAAAAAAAAAAAAAAAAAATTTAGAGCCGCCAACTAAAGCTTCGAGAGCCACGCAATGAGGAGCTAGGCTTTAAAGGAAGCGCTGTATGGAACAGCCTACCTCCCTCTATAAGGGGTAGCTCCAGCTTGGCCACCTTCAAGGGCCATCTGAAGGCGTGGCTGAGAATTAACCAGTCTTGTGACCATGTGTGATTGTGCAGGATGCTCACACATGTACTAACTTTTACATTAATCATTTATTTTTCCTTTTCTCTCTTTTACTAATTGTACTATTACTGATATGTAATGTATATGCAATGTGTATCATCACACTGTTGAGATGACTGGAGGTTTCCCAGGTCATTTTTCTTATTGCATTTATACTATACAATGGCGTTCGTCCTTTCGCTAAGAAGTAGCAGCATTATGAGCAAAGGCTTGTTGGCATGTTGTCTCCTTACTGTACTGATCAGTGAGACAGCCCCTTACACCAGGCAGCATGTTGGACTGAGAGACAGAGACAGTGGACCATAGTCTTTTAGTGGCATCTGCTGGGCGGAAGTTGAAGAACACATTAGGATCTAATTCAACATCCATTCTCCTGTGTGATATTTTTTAAACCATTGAGAGGTCTGAGATTTGCTGCAGGGTATTGTGCATCATTTCATCAATTCCCATAAATCTAGTGCTTAAAATCCAACCAATGTTTGCACCGCTGTAGAACACCGCCAATGCAGACGACTGGCCAGATGCGCTGCATCAATGGACCGAGTCCGACTTCCGCTGGAGTGTTGCATCGGCCCTCACGGTTTCTCCCGTGTCGGGGGTTGGCTATATTCTTTGGTTGCTAGTAGGGATGGCGAAAATGAAAAAACTAAATTGACCACAACCAACCCGCATTAACCGATCATTAATCGGTTAACCAAGAACATTAAAATGCGCTATTTGACTGTCTGTGACCGTCTGAAATGGGAATCTTTTTTTATGTTAATTTTTGCTTGCACGTTACAAATATACATACTTCAGCATGCGCTGGGAGGCGTCAGCAGTGATGTTAACTGGGGTCGTAAGGTGTTTCGGGTCTGTTCAACATCATACACCCTCGCCCAGTAGACCCAGCCGAGGCCGATTAAGCCCCCGACCCGCATCCCAGAAGCAGCCGCTCACGGATCAGCCTTCCTACTCTGTCTGCAACGTTGCCCGCGGAAGGGTCGATCACGCCCAATCCACTGCAATAGAGTCAGTGCTACACCGCAGCATTGCAAGACCCTTCGGTGCATGGAGGCAAGTATGCTGACACAACCACAGTAAATTCTTCACTTTCCTGAGAGTGATTTACATACTTAAAGTCGAACTGAACCTGTTCGTCACGTGCATAATGCGTCCGTTTCAGACTGAAAACATAGTTTGTCTAAGATGACAGGTTGAGAGGCGGGTCATAGTATCATGTCGATGATTTTATTTGACAATTCTGGGGACTGGATTGGGCTTTGGCCAATCCTGGCGTGTTCCGCCTCCAAATCGAGTGGGATTCAGTGTGTTGTGGCGCTCCCCTCGGGAAGACCCTTTTGACGGGAGGTTAGTGGCTGAGTGGAGCTCAGCGACCCGCAGGCAGCCAGCTGCCTTCGTGTTGCTGAGCGGAGAGTGCAGCACGTCGGCCTAGAATCTCCGAAGTGCGACCCCTAACAACCAAGCTCTCGGATGCGCACGCCATTATCGCTACGATATCCCTGGAATGCGCGTTTTAACGAGCCAGTTACATTTCTTTGCATTCTCAGAGATTATAGTTTTTGTTTTTTGTTCATGTTTCTAACAATTGGCCAAGTTAGTAGTTAGTTTATGGGATAGGAATTCTGCCAGATGACAGGCACTAGGCGCCATTTTCTACTTCATTTGGAAGAGAAAATTATCCAGAAATGAAGATTTGATTGACAGCTGCATGTCGTGATATGATTGGTTGAAATGGGGTAGAAATTTGATAGTACTAGGTGACGTCAGCAAACTGTACATTACTGTTATCAATGAAATCTTGAAAAATGAACTTTTGATGTGAAAAAGTGTGAAAAACTAAAGAAATTACCGGTAGATTGTTGTGATTTTGTTTGCATACATTATTAAATACCGTAGGTGCACTGCATACCCAGGTATTTGAACTAAAATAAAATAAAAGTCATTTTTGGGTTCAGCTCGACTTTAAGAGTAAATCCGAGGGCGGCTTTAGCTCAGGAGGTAGAGCGGGTCAGCCAATGACGCAAGGGTTGGCGGTTCGATCCCCGCTCCCTCCCAGCTGTTAATCGTTGTGTCCCTGGGCAAGACACTTAACCCTCCTTGCCTGGTATGATTGGTATGAATGTAAGACATGAATGGTATGATTGGTATGATTGGTATGAATGTAGACATGAATGATGATGGTGGTTTGGAGGGCCCGTTGAGCGCCAATGTGTGGCTGCCACGCTTCTGAACCACCGGCACGAATGGTGTGAACGAATAATGATTCTGTGTAAGCGCTTTGAGCCTTGGAAAGGCGCTATATAAATCCAATCATTATTATTATTATTATTATCCACTCAGAGTTTGAGCACAGAAGTCTCAAATTTGAGTTTGCTTAAAACCTTAGCTTGAGAGTGTGCTATTATCTTTGTTTGTGTCTAGCATTGAGTTATTACAGTATGTATTCACCTTATGTAGCCGCACCCATTTGACCCAGCTGTAAGGTCTGAACATAAGGTGTATACTGTGTTCATTTGTCAAACTTCTGTAACACTTATTTTCAAAATACTGGGGGGGGGGGGTGAATATTATGAATAAAGGACTGAGAGGTTGATGTGCTCTACACTTCCTTGTTCTCTCTCCCTTTGCAGCAACAAATAAGACACTCTTACCTGTAGCGATAATATACAGTGAGTGGTGGAATGAGGGTCGGCAGCAGGGCAGACTGGCAAAACTGTCTGTTTATCTAACTGTTTACCAAAAAAAAGGGGGGGTAGGCTATTCGGGAAATATTGCAATATTTTTCAGTTACACCAGAAGTGATCCTACCTGGCTCCGCTGACGTCCACTCCAACCATCAGCTGTCCATTGAGGGACAGGAGTTCGTCTCGGAGTTTGATGGCTCCACAGCAGGCGGCCGGGCTCCTCTTCCTCACCTCCGTCACCCAGAGGCAGCCCACCTCCAGGACGGGCCCCGTAGGTCTCCTCCTCCTCCGGCTGCCCTTTGGCCTTCCCTCTGGGTCCCCAAAGATCGGGATGTTCCCAAAGCTCAGGCCAAACTCAGCCACGTCCCCTCCAGACTTATGAAGGCAAACAGCACAGACTTCCACCTCTACAGCCTCCCCGGATGAGGGGGCTCTGTCAGCCTCCCTGGAGGAGGGGGGTTTGTCAGCCTGGGTGAAGTTGAGCTGGATGTACTCCACCAGCTTGTGGATGGCAGCCAGGCAGAGGACCATGTCCCCCCCAGTAACACTGGTGGAACTGCTGCTGCTGCAGACACTATCAGGCTCCCCATGCTGAGAGGACTCCTGGAGGAGGGAGAAGAAGAGCAGCCACATGCTAGATGAAATGTGATGACATTGTTTCATGCATTAGTAGGACTGGATTCCTGCTAGTTTGCTTAGCACACTGGTGTACTCACCACATTATGAAATAATAAGTAAGGGTTAATGCACGACGAGGTGTCCATTATCACTTTTTAAGGGACGACGCGAGAGGCGTGAACCGGTCCGAGGCGCCAGCCGAGGAGCGGTTTGTATGTAAACATACTTGGCCAATAAAGCTGATTCTGATTCTTCTTGTCTTACTATCGGGAATATGGCAAATAGGTGAATCTCCCAAAATGTTGGCGTGCTCCTTTACATCCCCTCCATGCGTTTCTGAGTCATATTGTAAACGTATTGTAACATATTGTAACGTTATCAATAATCAATAATCAACTCAAGGCGGATTCCATTTCTGCACTTAATTTCCAAGACGTACAGCTGCTGATGGCTTGGCCGCAGTCACGCCAAATCCTACGCCAATCCCGCAAAACCCCGCTAGCTCTCTCTCCTTAGCTTCACACCACCGCCCTCTTCTCCTGCTCCACAACAACTCCCTTCAGTTCCTCTGCCCTCTCCCATTCAATCCCCGGAGGAATACAACACGTGACTAGCACTACGCAGAGAGACGTTCAAGACTATACAGTCTTAAATCTTAATGTCTTAATCAGTCTTAATGTATGGATAAATAAACCCCACACAAACCAGCCCTCTACAATATTATTTGACAAACAACTTAATCTTCTGCTGAAGTTCAAAATGTTAAAGGTGCTGGAAGCGGTATTAAAATAAAATAAAATAAAAATACTGCATCAGATGTACAGATGTTTGGTGTTTCAGGAGTAACCAACATCGCCATTTGCAACATTTTGTGTTGCAAAGAGCTTTCTTCTGTGCTGCACTTTCTTGCTGAAACTTTGTTTGTAAGTTTTATATGTCTTGTTTTTTCTCTCTGTTAGTTTGAAGTGTGTAGATATTCCTAACCAGTGATACTTGACCTGTTTAAAACCTGTTCATTGCTCACAGCCTGGCCTGAGGTGGCCAGCCACTGTGGTTAGACGCTGATTGCTGGAAGGTGTGGCCTGACTCCCTGTTGAACCAGTATTTCTCAGCATAGTCAGTCTAGAGCGGCAGCTCTAGCAGCAGCCTCTGGGCATGAAGACTCTGGGCACAAAGGGAGTCTATCTGTGGGAGTCCATCGAGGGTAGGCCAGAGAATAGAGTTTTTGTTACTTCTCTTTGTCTAACTACTTGCTCATCTACCTAACTATGTGTCTTTTCCTCATCCCTGTAACCTCAGCCCAAATCTGGGCGATTTCAACATCCAGACCAAGGTAACCTTGCAATCTCTGCCTTTCCTTAACTTCTTCTCATCCTTCGACCTCTACCTCTCTCCAACCTCACTGTCTGTGACTCCTCTTCCTCACTGTGACTCATCCGACCACCACTTTATAACATTCTCCCTTCCCACCTCCTCCTCTCTCCTCCAAACCATCTCACCTGACCTATCTCCCTTCCTCACTACTCTCAACTCCTTTCTGTCCTCAGGTCTTGTTTTGGCTACTCTAAAGACTGCTAGAGTCAAGCCTCTGCTTAAGAAACCCTCCCTTGACCCTACTGCTATTCAGAACTACAGACCTGTCTCTCTTCTCTCATTCCTTTCCACACACAAAAAAACTTTACCACTCTATTCCTTCAAAGGGTCAGAGAGTGGAGGTTGTCCAGGAGTTTAAATACCTGGGTATTATTTTAGATAGCAACCTCTCGTTCAAAAAGCAGATAAAGAAAACTGCAGGGACTGTCAAACGTAATCTTCGGCAATTTAGATTAATTCGATGTCAGCTGAACACAGATGTGGCGAAACTGTATCTTCATTCTTTCATTTTATCACATCTGTCTTACTGTGCCACTACTTGGTCCCAGGCCAATAAAACAACAACGCAGCCACTCTTTACTCTATTCAAGCAAGCGCTGAAGGTCCTGGATAAAAAACCTAACAGTTATCATCATTGTGACATTATCAAGAAATATAACTTTCTAACACTTGAGAATTTTCTGTTGATGGCAAATGTCTGTTCCTTGTGTACTGTCCCTGCTTAAATAAACAATAAAGATAAAGGTTGTAGCTGTCATAGATTATGTTGCATAGTTGATTTCTCTATTGTTGACAAAATGTGTTACTGTAAGTTGCTGTGGATAAAAGTGTCTGCCAAATGACGTAATGTAATGTAACGTAATGTACCGTAAATTCCGGACTATAAGCCGCGGCTTTTTTCCCGTTTTTTGGCCTTTTTTGCCCCCTGCGGCTTATATAACGGTGCGTCTTATCTATGGATTTTTTCCAAAAAAAAAAAAAAATCTCTCTTTTTTAGCACTCTTTCTAACTATAAATCCACTTCTGTTTTAATTTCCTCTCTTGCCCTCTTTTAACAACATAACATAACATAACACAACACAGGTAAGCAGAAAGAAAAAGACGAAGCAATCACGCCATGAATGAGGAAATGACTCACCTGCTGGAGGCTGGAGATACACGCTTGGGCTAAACTTTTACTCCGTGAAACACTATCGATTAAGTCCGACATCGCTCAGAGGTTTTGAGCAGCTTGAAAACAAGTTTGAAAACGTGCAGAAGTCCATCCACTCACTCACTAAAGAAACTAAGGCAACCGTGAACAGAGTTTATAATGCGGAAAAGCGCATCCGCGCACTGGAGGACAAAAACAACACAGTGAGTCCGAAAATGGATAAAATGCAAAATCGAAACCCTGCACACGCAGGTTGATGACTTAATCAGCAGGAGTAAAAGAAATAACATTCGCCTGATCAATGTAAAAGAGGAGCTGAGATTGGTGACATGGACGCTTTCGTGGCAAAATCCTGTGTTACATCCTGGACCTGAAGGAAGGCGAGAAACCACCAGAGGTGGACAGGGCACACCGGGCGCCTCGGCCACGTCCAGACCCCGGCCTGCCACCGAGGGCCATCTTCATCTGCCTACTCCGCTGGCCCGACCGTCAACTCATCCTCCAGGCTGCGGGGAAGAAGCCCCTCACCTGGGAGGGTACGCGCTTTTTCGTCCGGCAGGACCTCTCCGCGTTGGTGCAACAGAAACGCGCAACATACAACAGCATCATCGAGTCAATGGATATCGCTTTGGCGTACTGTACCCAGCGAGACTCGTCATAACCAGACCGGACTATCTTTAGCACTCTTTCTAACTATAAATCCACTTCTGTTTTAATTTCCTCTCTTGCCCTCTTTTCACCACACCGCGGACACTGTGTGCCCAGCGGCGGAACAAGAGCTCAAAGTGAAACTGCCGAATATCTTTTGAGTTGGACTGGTCAATAGTACTGTGAGTAACTAAAATAAAAAAATAAAAAACGGAATTCTCTCTTCTTTAGCACTCTTTCTAACTATAAATCCACTTCTGTTTTAATTTCCTCTCTTGCCCTCTTTTCACCACACCGCGGACACTGTGTGCACTGTAAAAAAAACAAAAAATACCACAATGTGTGATTTTGTCTGGGGATTAGTGACCTGACTTTTGTTTTGTTGAAATGTTAATAAATGGGAGCTTCCCCAAACAGCCATCTCTTTCCCGACAATCCCCTCTGTGCACGAAGCCTTACATATGGTAATTAAACATCAAAACACCCGCGGCTTATAGACCGGTGCGGCTTATAGAAGAAAAAAATAGTCACCTTTGAAGGTGCGGCTTATAGACCGGTGCGTCTTATAGTCCGGAATTTACGGTAATTTGCCGCGGTGCACCACGACGGTATAAAAAATCTAGGCTGCAGTAATACATGGAGAGGATAGGTGGCAGCAGAGTACTTGAATCCTTTTAGGACGATACACTCTGTGAGCACAATGGCAAAGTGGCGCTGTCCATTTTTCGGTTCATTGACTCCACAGGAAGCAATATTTTTTTTCGGATGATGGCGAAGGCTGGAAGCACCCTCTCTGCCTGTGATTGGCCTAGCGTCAAACGGTCATCCAATCACATTCGCTTGGCTATCCTGCGTCTCTTTCTACTGTCTGTGGTCAGACAGACAGCAGTTTTGCTTGGTAGCATATAGGCATGGGTCGATTTCCGGTTTTACCGGTTCGGTTCGGTATACGAGCCCAAACCGGTTTGATCACGTGCAAACCGGAAAAACCTTAAAGTCCCTGGAAACCAAAATCCACAAAAACGTTCTAACTATGTTATTTAGGGTCTTATGTTAGTAATTTTGTGCCTCCGAAATTATTATACATTACTTTCAACCCAAAGCCTTAAAATCGACACTTTTCTACAAGATTCTACAAAGTACTTCCTCATTGAAGACAGCAGTGCGCGAGGTGCTAAAACGCAGGAGCTTATGACGTCATAAGCTCTATATAACCTTTGTACACGCGCGCAATCCGCACCCACCCTCCTTTTTTTATTTTTTTATTTTTTTTATTAACAATATAGATGTACAAAATATGTCAGACAGACAATCACACATCACCATACTTAACACATTGAGTGCCACAGCGCTTCAGTAAAATTGTCTGGAGCCTGTGCCAGATTCACTTCCATTCAGTTGAAAACAGCTATAGAATTTTTTCTATTAGGGCTATATTGACAGGGCTGGACTCTAATGAAACATTGGACACTCCTGCTTCTTCCAAAGAAGAAATTTTGTTTCTAGACAGTTCCATTATGAAATGACAGCCTCTGAAAGAAGAGCACTTTCAAGGGTTTTCTGCTTTTTTTTTTTTACTTTTCAAGATAAAGTCACTTTTATGAATACTTTTTGCACTCTAATTTCAAGCACATTCACTGACTCTGGCTGGTGTTTTCTGATGTGGTGGCGTGGTGTGGTTCTGTGCAGCCTGCGTGCCCCCCCCCCCCCTCTGAGCTGCGGGCTCCTCCCCACACGCACACAGTCTGTTTTCGCTTCCTCCGTTTTTGCCCCGGGTGGATCCCAGCGCAACAAGGAAATGGCAAACGGGAGTTACGGGACTGAAGGAAAAGGTTTGGCCGTTCGGCTTCGGGTGCTGCCTTTCTGGCAGGGAATCGTGTGGAGGAACTATATGCAGACGGATGGACAGAAGCAGAAGAGCTCAGTTGTGGGCGCGGATGCAGCCAACTGTCAGCTGCAGACAGAGCAATCTATATGGCTCTGGCTGCAGCATGCATCGGTTTCCCCTTTGATCACGGCTTTTTTTTCGCTTTCTCCTGCACAAAGTAAAGGATCTGAGGTGGGTGGCGCAGCTCCCGTGTAGATGTTTAAGGTGGCGCCGTGTGATCCCTTGAAGGGATTCATGCTCACTGGCTGGGTACGACCTTAAACAGCAGAATTATGGAATAATATGAATTATGATTTTAGGACGTCCACAGACGTCCTTGGCACTCCTCGTTACTTTTTTTTAGGACGTGCACAGACGTCCTTGGCACTCAATGTGTTAAGAGCTATAAACAAACAAATGAATAAGACATACACCCACCCTCCTTTTGTCCGTTCTTTGCCCCCAGTGACAGCGTTCCCTCGCTGTCCGTCTCCCTCCCACTCTGTGTGCCGTCGTGCCAAGCGCTATGCCTCTCTCTCTCTCTCTCTCTCTCTCTCTCTCTCTCTCTCTCTCTCTCTCTCTCTCTCTCTCTCTCTCTGGACTAGTGAGAGAGAGAGCACAGAGAGAGACACACAGGCTGGTGACGCGAGGTTACTCTCTCTCACACACACACACAAACAGACACAGTAGCAGCAAGT
The DNA here is from genome assembly GCF_964638095.1 of Poromitra crassiceps. Taxonomy (NCBI): domain Eukaryota; kingdom Metazoa; phylum Chordata; class Actinopteri; order Beryciformes; family Melamphaidae; genus Poromitra; species Poromitra crassiceps. The sequence goes on from NW_028152259.1 coordinate 1,845,651, forward strand.
CTCTCTCTCTCCCTCTCCGAGCAACGAACACACACATACACACACACACACTCGTGCTGTGGACACACAGCACGAGTGCTGTGTTCGACACACAGCACTCGATCTCTTTCTCCGTTTCCCCCCCCCCCTCTGTCTCCACTCAATCTCTTTCTCCGTTTCCCTCCCCCCCTCTGTCTCGCGCTCTCTCTCTCTCGGAAAACCTGCTGCAGACGGGACACGCCCACACAGTCCGCGGGAGAAAATACACTCTAAAAAATAATTGATTCTCATTAGTTTTGCCACGACTGTCAAACCTAAATTTATATACTTTGCAATGTTCATCATCGTTCAAATTTGGCTGGTGGCTTATTAACATATGGTCCTGTGATGTGATGACCTCAAAATGCTAAATAATAAAGAAATATTTCTGGTTTCCAGGGACTTAAAAAAAAAAAAAAAAAAAAAAAAAGATTTTTTTAGTTTTTATTTGCCAGTCCATTCTGATTGCACTATTGTTCGTATTAGCCTCTTCTCAAGTTGCACTAGTAGGCAAAAGTCTTATTTTGTTTATTATGTTGATGTTTGAAGAAAAGTTAAGCTGAATAGTTATGAGAAATAAAAACAGTGTGTTGTTACAGTTAAAATGTTCTGCTTATTTGTATTCAGTGTTCGTGCTGGTTGGCAGCATACCAGCTTAGAGGTGCATTATCGCCACCAACTGCAGTCGCTTTGATACGTTTTTTTGGGGAATATCGAACCGGTTTCAAAATGTTCAAACCGACCCATGCCTAGGCCCTATATTGTGTGAATTTGTGAGTTTTGAAGTTTATAAGGCAGCTCAGCTGTAAGCCAATCCATTCTGATTGCACTGCTTGTGTTTTTATTAGCCTTTTCTCAAGTTGCACTATAGGCAGAAGTCTTATTTCATTTATTATTTTGATGTTTAGAAGAAAAGTTGAGCTGAATAGTTATGAGAAATAAATACAGGGTGTGTTTGTTACACAGGTGTCCTGCTTCTTTTTATTCAGTATCATTGCTGGTTGACAATACCAGCTTAGAGGTGTATTATCGCTATCAGGTGGACTGAAGTTACACTACAGACAGTTATGGGCCACACGGGAGCCCTGCTTAAAAATTTTTTTTTTTTTTTTTATTACAAAAAAAATCGGTATACCGGTTCGATCCGGTTTAGACGGCAATATCGAACCGGTTTTAAAATTTTCAAACCGACCCAGCCCTAGTAGCATACATGAAAGACGCCACTGTGTGTTTATGTTTTTGATCTCTGGTTTATAATGCTGCCGCTACTCTTGGCAGTGCACGTATGTAGCCTACAGACAAAAAGAAAAGAAAAGATAAAATATTAATGAGAATTGATCAAGGGTTATATAAAAACAGTGTCAATGCCCATTTACTCATTCTAACACAAGAGTGACATGTATTTGAATTGAAATATTAATCAGAGCAACAATGTGATTGAATTTGGAATGACAAGAAACAAATACATGTCTGTGCAATAGGCTAAGTAGGCCTAAATAACTCAGATATAGGGTTTGCAATTGTAACGTTCCATATAATGAAGTATCTCATGCTTGTTCATTTAATGATTGTTTTGCACCTGCTGCTCACGTTATGAACAAATGCTTAGATGACCATAGCCTCAGCAACAACTAACTGCAGTCATGTATGAATGTTAGCTGTCCAGCAAACACTAATATCTATAGGAATCATGCTTGGAAGTAGCCTACTTTTCCCCCTGCTGCATCGTGACATTGAATGAAACTATGTTTAGGCTCGTTTGAGATACTTCTGGCTCGCCTGGAAAGAAGGTGGGAGCAGCCGATTACAGTCAGCCAATCAGAGGCAGAGAGGGGGCGGGTCATGGCTTCGCCTAGCCTTCGCCATCATGGGAAAAAAAATATCGCCCGCAGGAAGTGAAAGAAGAAGTTAGCCAACCCTATTTTTGTTTTTCTTCGGTTGCTAACAGAAAGTTAACAGAAACATTGGAGATGGATGGATGGATGGATGGATGGGGCAAGGGTTCTGAGAGTTGGGGAAAAGTCTGAGCTGGTGTTACTTCAAACCAAACCTGGCAAGGATGCAGTGGATTTGTTTAGCATTCACGTTAGCTGTGGCTAGCGAACGTTAGCTCTGCTGACGTGGCCTACACAGGCAGCAGCAAATGAAACGTCCAGGGATTCTGTCTTTAACTCCAAAAACAACCCTCTAACTGCTAACCGGGAGCTAAGTCCGACTATAAACCATAATATCCGTATCGTTTCACCTTTGATTGATTTTTCTTACACCAGATTAAAGAAAACATGTATGTGATATTGACTGATGCCCTATTCGGTCATGGTTTATAGTGGGACTTAACATGCCTGGCCCATTCACTTCAATAGAACTGGCCCCAATGCTAAATTCAACACTAACATGTCTGTCAACATAAAGGCAAAAAGTGGGACGCCTTTAGACCCAGGGCCAGTCATTGCTACTGGTTAGGGTTAGTCAGTCATTGCTACTGGTTAGGGTTAGGGTTAGTCAATCATTGCTACTGGTTGTTCATGTAAAAGAGTAGCGAGGCAGGGAAACTAATGCTATTTCTTTATCTAACGTAGCACATTTCAAACATAATGGCACTTACTGGGCTTTACAAAAAACATATACAAGCCTATGTGTCATTCATTGTTGGGAGGGTTAGGCTACTTTTCAAATATATATTCCACTACAGAACACTGAATACATGCCCTAAAATGTATTTTGTAATGTATTCCATTAGAATACTCAAGTACCGGTACCTATTAGGAATACTTTGGAATACTTAGATTTAAGGTTTTAAGCTTTAAAACATTACATAATAATAATAATAATCATCATCATCATCATCATAATAATAAAAAATACTAATAATAAAAAAGAAAATGATAATAATAATAATAAAGACATGTATAAAAAAAAAGATACTTTAGTACTTTAGCATAAAGAGATACTCAACAACCCAAATCAGAGGTATCAGCTCAGCCATTGGTCATGTCAGTTTTTCAAAAAGGGGCGGGCAGGTTTGAGACTTTCGAATCCGCCCACTCCACATTTGGATAGGATGAACTTTTGTGGGGTGGGCAAATTTCAGAGCCAATGGCAGACCTCTGTGCAGTTCCTGCTCGCGCATGTGTGGTTTCATTCACAGCCAGCCTCCGTTGTAAACAGACTGCTCCTCCAAAACTGATCACAACAACAGCAGAGCCAGGGCAGGCTAGCCCTAGCCTAGCAACATAGATTGATAGTAAACTACCAGAAACACAGTTATCTTTATGATCTTTTAATAATGTTAGTAGAGGCAAATTTTAAGAAATTCCCTCAAGGCATTCCTGAGAGATCACGTTAACGAGCATGAGTTGTCATGATGGTGGTGGGAGTCTGCTATTTTAGAAAGGGGGGAAGCAGTTACCTTGTAGTGGTTGTTGTCATGACGGTGGTGGGAGTCTTGGTCAGGTCTTGTGGTCTGAGCCCTGAGCCAGTCCTGCAGCAGTGGGAGGAGGTTGTGGGCATTGTCCTGAGTGATGGGCATCCTGCCATCCTGCCAGGACCTGCAAGCACTTCAACAACCCCTGGTGTCTGCGTGTCAGGCCATCTATACACAACACAGATGGGAAAGGTACACTCATTGTAGAAGTACAGTTACACTTACTTGTGTAAAAAAATACTGGTAAAAGTAGAATTACTGATTCAACAGCACTTTGAGATTTATCTTAAATGAAAAGTACATGACAAATAAAATGTATTATTATTATTATGTCTACGCAAACAAAAGTAAAAAAAAAGTACAGGCTCTCAAATGTCTGTCGGCTGTTTCTGTGCAAAGCCAGGGATGTACACAGTCACGCCACCGACTTTGTCCCAGTCAGGTGTAAACGGTGTATAGGGCAGAGCTCATTCCTCTACACAGCAGCTGTGCTGTGGAACAGCCTGCCCACAAACATTAAGACTAGTTTATCTTTTTCCTCTTTTAAATCTTCTGTAAAGAGCTGGATCAGGAGCAGCAGATCCTGTTTTTTAGGTTTTTTTACTGACTGTTTTCATTAGGCCTTTTGTACTGCTTTTATTATTGTGTATCATATTTTTAGTCTCCCTTGTTTCTCCTTCCTCCAGCGTGGTGGACACACACACACACACACACACACACACACACACACACACACACACACACACACACACCCCCATAGTCTTTGACACCTGCACTTTAAAACATGCACTTATATTCTTACACACTCACACGCACCCATACATTCATTCACCAGTTCATATTCCACACTGACACCTCAAGGACCGCAAAGGAAATAAGCTTCTAGCTTTATTGTGTTTATCCTTTTGATGATGGTGTTTCTGACTGTATATCTAATGTATACATGTTTTTCATTATCAATAAAGATGTCAAAATCTAAATCAAAGGTTATGGAGTATTTATTTATTTATTTTTTATTTATTAGTTTAGTTGTACAGGGACAGTGCACATCAATCAACATTGCTGCAAATGTGCCAGTTTTAGCTGGATACCTAATTTTCAACTGCAGTCCCCTGGGCAAGGTGTTGATTGCCGGATAAAAACAGTAAAAACAAAGACGAATGTCAGATGTTGCCTAGTCTTCCTTGGCCGGCCCGTGGGTGGGTACGCCAATCACCAAGGTGTGCTCTGATGCAATCATCATCATGGTTGTAAAGGTATTTTTTTAACCCATTGATACCTGATGCATCCCTTTAAGACTGTGAACCACAGGAGGTACGGTGTTGCAGTGGTAAGCACTATCGCCTCACAGCTCGAAGGTCGTGGGTTCGATTCCCACCTGGGCCGATGTGAACACTGAAGGAATGCGTGCCCGTCCGCATGTCGTCGAGTGCCCACCACCCGGGTGGGGTCGGCAAAATGGCCTTTCTGTGTGGAGTTTGCATGTTCTCCCCGTGCCTCCCGGGGGTCTCCTTCATATAGGAACCCCCTTCACAAAAACATGCAACATCCTTGTTGCTTATATGGTTCCTCCTCTGATCGTTAAGGGCGCCTGTTCAGAGGGAACTGGTTGGAATAGCGTGAACCTCCCACGTGCTATGTCCTACCGGTGAAGCTTCCTCGGGCAGGTGAAAAGAAGCGGCTGACTTGACTGCCCATGTCTCGGAGGATGCATGGAATCAGTCTCGGCTCTCCCCAGATCGGCAGAGGATGGAGTAGCAACCAGGATTGAGTAATTCAAATGAGCACTAAAACGGGGGATAAAAATGGGATAAAAAAATCGGGGGGGGGGGGGGGGAAATTAAGAAAATAAGACTGCGAACCACGTCACGCGGTTCGCGGTCTTGAAGGGATACACACACAAATGAGGGATATACATCTCCAGCACACTCACCTGGCAGGACAACACCACAAGCATCATCAAAAAAGCTCACCAGTGGCTGTACTTCTTAAGGAAGCTGAAAAGGGCGGGGCTGAACTCCAACATCCTCAGCTCCTTCTACAGGTGTGTGGTGGAGAGCACACTGACACCATGCATCACCGTGTGGTATAGCAGCTGCACGGTGGCAGAGAAGCAGGCGCTGCAGCGGGTGGTCAACTCCTCTCAGAGGACCATCGGCTGCAGCTTATCACCCCTGTCAGACATCTATAGCAGCAGATGCAGAGACAGAGCCCTCTGCATCATGCAAGACTCCACCCACCCTGCACATTAACTGTTTGTCCCTCTCCCCTCGGCCAGGAGGCTGCGCAGCATCCGGGCAAAAACCACCAGGCTGAGGAACAGCTTTCTCCTGGATGCTGTCAGACTGTTGTTCGACTCTGCCTGTGATTACTGCACTTTAAACAGATTAACTCTAAAATAATGCACTTTTTGAGAGATTTATCATGCTGCTACCCCATTGCTGCTGTCTTTTACTTCCCTTTAGTCTTTTAGTTGTTGTTGTTTTTAGTCTTTTTTAGTATGTTTTTATTGCTGTCCATTATTGCTGTCCATTGTTGTTTTAGCTGGTTGTAGTTTAGATTTTATTTATTTTAATGTAACTTAATAGAGCTGTTTTGGTTTTAGGTATTTATTCTTAATCCCTAATAGTTATATTTTTTATGCTATAGTTTTTAGGTTACTTAGTACTGAGACCTGAGTACTACATTTCGCTCATTATGTTTGGCATGATGAATGACAATAAAGTATCCTTGATCCTTACCACGGCCCCTCCATGTATTTCTCCTCACAAAAAGTGCTCCAGGGCAGCAGCGTTTTTTCTATGCAAAAATGCTAACGTTGTGAACATCCCCATACACAGCAGATAGGATACCCTAACCCTACCACTGCTCTCATACTAGATATTCTTACAGGCTAATGTGAAATTAACTGCTTAACACATTCACTGCCAGCCGTTTTTTTTTTACTGTAGGTAGGTTCTGCCAGAGGGTTTTTTTGAGGATTCTGGCTCATCTTTCAAGACCCGAGGATTCTTTTCTGCTAAGATTTTGTGAACACACAATATCTCAAAAGAACTAATAGAATGTGTGCTTTCTCTGTCTAAAAGAGTTAGTTTGTAGAGTTAGTAGTTATGTAAGCATTAGCAGTTGAATACAGCATGGTTTCAGCGTCAGAAAAATTATTCTGAGATAAACGGCTTTTTGTGAAATTCGATAGAACAGTCACTTTAACCATTCATTTTTGGCATCAGTAAGACGTCAGACATCTAAACAATAGTTTTGAACAGTAATTTCCTCCATAACAGCAGGAAACCCCCCTCTGCTTCCAACTCCTCCCTCCTTGTGTGTTCTTCTTGGCTGCAGCGGCCGTGTCACAAGCTCGTTTCTGTTTTGCTGCTGCTGTGCCTGTCTGCGCGGCCGCTCTTTGAGGAAGTCTGGATGGACTCGCTCGTTTCTTGGAGTTTTGGTTGAGAGCTTTGATGAAGCTTTTGCGATTCTGGTCATATTTATGCTGCGTGTTTCAAAGTGTGTTCCACCCGTAATCTATTATGCAAATTTGCAATCCCGCACCGCCAGCAATCAGCGCGAAAGTGAAAGCGTTTTCGCCATCCATTTTACTGTATGAGAACGGCTTCCTCGCGCTTTTCCCTCCAGTTTTGGCTCGCCTCTTTCTACTGTGGAGAGACATGTCGCCACTCAGTGGGTCGGTAAAATACATTATACACATTCAATACCTCCAATTCTGGTATAGGAGACGTCCCACCGTCAAAAAAAAAAAAATGATTTTTTTTTAACGTAAAAACACGTCATTGGCAGTGAACCGTTGGATTTTGTTTGACGTAAAAACACGTCATTGGCAGTGAACGTGTTAACATAGGAAAACTTTGGTTCCGTTTATGTTTCCACACAGACCCGAGCGAGTACCCGATTACTCATTCATAAGGAGAGTACTCGAGTATTTAAATAGCTTAAAATGCCCATCCCTACTGCTGAAGCTAAGCTTGCTGAGTTAGCTTGTCAAGACAAGGTTTCAGATTATGGCTAATCAGTGGGAAATGGAGGAAAAGGTTTATGGGCCCCATTGACAAATAAAGGCTCCTATCTGAAGGAAGGAATCTGGTTGAGCCTTTATTTTTGTGCTGAACTATGGAGCGCTCACTGTGGCAGATATAGACACAGAACCAGGCTACCATGGGACCACAGTTAAATTACTATCCAGAGCTCTCAGCTCGGGCTTCAAATAAACTGTTTGGCTTTGTGGTGCCATCTGGCTCTGCTATTTCTATGGGCTTTAACTCAAAGCAAATGCTGCCAGGGAAGCTTTGTGGAAGACTGAGGCAAACATACAGAAAACATCCCAATCCTCCTCAGTCACAGGTGCTGCTCAAAGACAAATAAATGCCTTCTATTTCCATTTTTCATTTGTGGATTTTGATGGATTGTTTTCACTTCTGTTTCATTAAATTTAACAGAACTGACAGATCGCCTAGGGCCAAAACCCTAGGCTCGCCCGCTGTGCGGGCTCGCGTGCACGCAGCTCAGCCGCTGCGCAGCCCCGCCCGCAGCTTGGCTGCTGCCTGGCCTCACCTGCTCTATTGACATGTGCAACACACATTTGCTCAACTTCACATCACTGATGACATCGCTGTCACTGATGATGTCACAATCCCTATTACATCACTGTTGATTTCACCATGCCTATGACATCATCAGTGCGTATGACATCATCAGTGATGTCAACTTGATGGTCAACAATGATGTCACTGATGACATCACCGATGATGTCATAGACATTGTGACATCATCAGCGGGACAAAAACACAGTCCACTTGCTCCCTTTTATATAACTAGCCATCTCACGCGCCACAAGTGCTCGATTCCTAGTCGCTATCAGCCTCGCCCACCCTGCAGCTCGTCGAGCTAGCCATGCAGCTGACATACGCAGCTCGGCCACATGGGCTCACATGCTCTTATGACATCCCTGATGATCACATGCTCTTATGACATCACTGATGAATGACATCACTGATGATGTCACAACTTCCATCTTATGACATCACTGATGACATCATCAGTGATTTATGACATCAATGATGACATCATCAATGATGTCACTATGACATCATCAGTGGGACAAAAATGTAAACAGAGAACAGAGCCTACACTGCAAAATTTAGGCCATGTTTAGACGACAACAGTCTGCATAAAACAGCAAACTCGCGTTGCGTTCTCACCTTTTATTTCATGTTTATACACAGCGTTTGTGATAACGATTTGCGTGCAGACTGAAGCCGCAGAAATCTCAGAGCAGCATCAAGTGAGTCAGAATAACATTGAAGCTTCTGGTTAAAACAAAATAATGGTCATTAAATAAACTAATAGCCTTATTGATGCATGTTGCAACGTTTTGTGTGTGTGATCCGAAATATACAGAAGACAACACAGGCAACTAATAGGGCTGGGTCGGTTTGAAAATTTTAAAACCGGTTCGATATTGCTGTCTAAACCGGATCGAACCGGTATACCGATTTTTTTTGTAATTAAAAAAAAAAAAAAAAAAAATTCAAGCAGGGCTCCCGAGTGTGGCCCATAACTGTCTGTAGTGCAACTTCAGTCCACCTGATAGCGATAATACACCTCTAAGCTGGTATTGTCAACCAGCAATGATACTGAATAAAAAGAAGCAGGACACCTGTGTAACAAACACACCCTGTATTTATTTCTCATAACTATTCAGCTCAACTTTTCTTCTAAACATCAAAATAATAAATGAAATAAGACTTCTGCCTATAGTGCAACTTGAGAAAAAGGCTAATAAAAACACAAGCAGTGCAATCAGAATGGATTGGCTTACAGCTGAGCTGCCTTATAAACTTCAAAACTCACAAATTCACACAATATAGGGCCTAGGCATGGGTCGGTTTGAACATTTTGAAACCGGTTCGATATTCCCCCAAAAAACGTATCAAAGCGGCTGCAGTTGGTGGCGATAATGCACCTCTAAGCTGGTATGCTGCCAACCAGCACGAACACTGAATACAAATAAGCAGAACCTTTTAACTGTAACAACACACTGTTTTTATTTCTCATAACTATTCAGCTTAACTTTTCTTCAAACATCAACATAATAAACAAAATAAGACTTTTGCCTACTAGTGCAACTTGAGAAGAGGCTAATACGAACAATAGTGCAATCAGAATGGACTGGCAAAAAAACTAAAAAAAAAAACTAAAAAATTTTTTTTTTTATTTTTAGGTTTTTTCGGTTTGCACGTGATCAAACCGGTTTGGGCTCGTATACCGAACCGAACCGGTAAAACCGGAAATCGACCCATGCCTAGCAACTAAAAGTCAATTTTAAGACGTAGCCCTGATTTTTATTGACCCAGTTATAATTATGGTTATATAATTTTAATTTGAAGATAAAAATGCTTAGCTTCTTCTATTCTGTCTATTTCTAACGGGCTTGATTTAACTTTGTAGGATTAAACTTTTAATTAATTTAATGATAGAGTGACACAGAAGTCACCAATGGTAATAAACTGCTCCAGATTGGATTACAGAATAAAACCCCAGTGAAGCAACATAAAAAAGACCAGTTTTCATTGGGGCACAATTGAGTTTCAATTATTCAATGCGGGAGACAGTGATTAATAGGCTATGTGCAACGTTAGTAGCGGGCACTTAACTCAGATTACCGTATGTGTTTTTAGCAAATCGTTATCACGTTTGTTGAATGTCAATGCGACTCATTGTGCCTGTGCCATAAGCCTGTATAGTATTGGGCTAGTTCAATGCTCATATTGCCTACCATTGTCTTCCATGTTGAAGGGCGGCTGTGTCATCACTTGAATTGCATTTCTCCACTTTACACAGCAACAGAGGGGCAGCGTTATCAAGAATTCCACTCTGGGACCTGTTTTCATTTTTTTGCGTTTTCATGCCCCAAGAACGCCATCACCGTGTAAAAGGAATGCACTAAAAAAGTTTGCAATTTTATGCAGGGAGCGTTGCCGTGTAAACAGGGCCTTAGATAGATAGATAGATAGATAGATAGATAGATAGATACATACATACATACTGTACATACATACATACATACATACATACATACATACATTAGGGATGGGCGCGAGTACTCGGGTACTCGAGCACTCGTTCATAACGTCAGTACTCGAGTAACGTTTCTGCTCTTCGGGTACTCGCCCCACTCCCCACCCCTTTAAAAATGGTCTAGAAGATCTACGCACGCATCATCATGTGGATCTGGAAGCATGAACTGCACGGGCGTCAAGTCAGCCAGAATGTACAAGTACGTCATCCGCTTTGTTGCTTTCAAAATAAAACGCTTATTGTAACGTAACCTTATTTATTTTGAGTAATGCGTTACAGCCACAGCAGTAATGCGCCTATTCCAAGCGTGACACGTGCTGAAGCTCGAGTAACGTTTCTGCTGTTCGGGTACTCGCCCCCGGGCTGGGTATCGTTCAAAATTTTTCGATATCGATACCATTTCGATACTTGGATTTCGATACCGGTTCCTGAACGATACTTTTTTCGATACCAATTTTTAGAAAAATCAATTTTAACAAAAATAAAACTGCATTACACATTGAAATTATTTTACAAATCTTTAGTTTTCCCCCCATCTTAAGTTTTACAGCAGAAAAAAATAAAACCTACTGTATTTAACATAACTTTAAGTTCTCTAAACGTATTGCCGTCCCTACAAAAAATATTGGAAGTACTACAAAGGAAAGAAATGTAAAACAAATAAATCAGTGGAATAGTTTTCAGTGCAAAACAGAGAGTTGCAAATCAGGGTTTAATGCTCACTGATGCAACAGAACTCTATTCTTGTCCAAACTGATGAGATGGCTCCACTTCATGCATGGAAGACTAGTTGAGCATTGACTAGCCTATCAATATAGCCAATGGCACAAAGTGAATCCCATTTATATTCAACAAACTATCATGACATCAGCGTTTGTTAACGAGTTGCTAAAAATACATAATGGGCGATAACGTTTGCACATAACGTTAACGCTAATTAATTAAACATTAACGCTAGTGTTGCAGATCAGTGTTTAATGCTCACTGCTGCAACAGAACGTCATTCTTGTCAAATCTGACGAGACAGCTCCACTTCATGCATTCACTGACTAGCCAATCAATATAAATGAATCGCATTTACATTCAACAAACTATCATGACATCAGCGTTTGTTAACGAGTTGCTAAAAATACACAATGCCCGCTTGCGCATAACGTTACGGCGGCAATTAATTAAACGATCTGCTAGCTACAACTCACAGCCAGATGCATGGTTTGTCAGACTGAGGGATCTGATAACCGCTAACTTGCGGTAAGCTGACCCACCTCTCAATTATTTCTCTTATCTGTGGAAACCAGTCCGTGTTGTTTCTGTTTCTTTTCCTGCTTTTCATCATCTTCGCCATATGGTACTCCAGGATAGGAGTAGCTTCTTCTTCTTCTTCTAGTGTTTTATGGCGGTTGGCAAACAACTTATGGTGCATTACCGCCACCTTCTGAAATGGAGTGTGGATCAGAATGGTTTCCTAAAACACTACACTATCCTGACTATATTCTTTTACTTAGTCCAGTTTCTTCTAGAAATGAAAATATATCCCTATATCCCACATTCCCTGAATTCAACTGCAATATTGCTTTTAAATCCAGCTTGATACTACTGCTCTCCAATCTGTTGTTGAGGATCTGTCTTTCCTGTTGATAGTATGGACAATAGGAGTAGCTTGAGTGGCTAACTTCTTGTATAATATATCCGCACCGCACGCCTGGCACAACAAACACACCGGCTAAAGTGGGCGTAACGTTTCCTGCATGCCTCTACATGACAGCCAATCACCAGCCGTATTAGAGCGCGCGTGCAAGCATGTCGCATGCTTATAGGCTCAATGACGCTGTTTTGTTTTGGTATCGAAAATTGGTATCGATTGACAAGGGAGGCTTCGATACCCCTTAGTATCGATGTTTCCATTTCGGTGCCAAGTAAGTATCGAAACTCGATACCCAGCCCTACTCCCCACCCCTTTAAAAATTGTCTAGAAGATCTACGCACGCATCGTCATGTGGATCTGGCAGCAACCAGCAGCAACTGCACGGCCGGGCGTCAAGTCAGCCAGAATGTACAAGTACATCATCCGCTTTGTTGCTTTCAAAATAAAATGCTTATTGTAACCTTATTTATTTTGAGTAATGCGTTACAGCCACAGTTTCACACCATATAACATCACAACGAGTATTTTGATACAAGGATGCTGCTTCATTCGTTGAAATACCTTTTCTCTTCCAACGTGCATCAATAAGCTATTTACTTTTGTTTAAGTAACATTATTTTGAAAGTTTTAACCGGAAGTTTTCCAGCTCTTCCCGAAAATGGTGGCTGGAGATATTCTCCCGAATGAGAAGCACGCTTCTTCATAGCGCACGCCCGATAAAACTCATTCAAAACGTTGCACTAGTTTACTGACTACACTGTCGTTTCCCATAACGTTAGTCACAAGAAATGTGGAGAAAGAATCACTTTTTGGGAGACAATCGCTTCATGGTGATCACTATTCAGCTGCAGCTAGGGTTGCCAACCGTCCCTTAAAATACGGAATTGTCCCGTATTTGTAAACAAAAAACGTGTTCCGTATTGAACTGATACGGGACGCGCTTTGTCCCGTATTGGAGAAACAATGCAGTGCAAAGAGTGACGGGCTATTTGTATTGAGTGAGAAACTCTGTAGCTGCTGGAGCTGCTCTGCCCCTCAGCCTGTGTGGTGTCATGTTACGTCCAACTACCCTAGAATGCGCTTCTCATTGATTGTTGTGAGTCACGACTAATGAGAAGCGATGTCAGCATTACTAGATTCAACTAAACTCTGACGACAGCACATTGAGTAAGCTATTTACATTGTATCTAATCTATAGTAGTAACATGCCATTTTGTTGTGTTCAGAAGATTTAATCTGAAATCTAAAATGTTTTTTCACTAATGATTTAAACTGCCAGGTTTGTTCTATTCAAAAGAATATGTAACGTTGCTGTTTGCACTGTTAAAAGAAAATGTAATGAGTAGATGCGAAGTTGCATTACCGGTAGGCCATATCAAAATACCGTTTGCACTACTGTTTATTGTTCTTTCTTAAAATACAGCTGTTTTAGCCTATTAAGAATGAGAAACCTCTGTTTTGCAATGCCCAAATAAAATTCTTGAATGATAATCTAGGAATAGGCTATACGTGCAAAAATAAAAAAAACTGATCAAATTCAGGTTTGCTTGTCTTAAAGGAGAATTTCATTTTTTTTTAACCTGGAGCCCTCTCCTCACATTAATTATTATCTGACGACTCACCCAGTGTTCTTCTCCGCAGCGTTTTTTTCCGTCTTAGGCGTTGTTTTGAGATCAATAGTGTGCAAGCCAGTCCTAGAATGGAGCTCCGTGGGGGCCACGTGGCAGCATGCTTTTCATCCATGTAAATAGACAGTTTTATTCCCGTTTTCGACCCATATCGTCATAGTCTGATCCCTAAAGAATTGTTTTGGTGTTATAAAAAAGTGAATCAGGCTCTTCCAGCCAAAGTCTCTCCAGGTCAGTGAGTTCGTGACAGAGCAATGAGCCTCCCAAGCCTGAAGCCACACCTCCTCCGGTACTTCCACACTCAAATCCTTTTCCCAGCGCTGTCTCACATAATCTGTTGAGTTTTTATTCATTGATGTAATGGCGCTATACAGTTTACCGATAATTCTTCTTGTATCTTCCCCGTTATAAGCTTCTATAAAAGTGTGGATCAATCTTGAGAGAATTACAGGTTCGGGCCCTCTAACCTCCTTCAGAAAATAATGACGAGGGAGGTACGGTAGTGCAGTGGTAAGCACTATCGCCTCACAGCTCGAAGGTCGT
>NW_028152259.1:1865000-1919205 GCF_964638095.1 Poromitra crassiceps
CCATTTGGGAAGTAAAACGAGCCATTTAAAAGCGTATTGCTGTCGTTCTCTTCCATGCCTGCCTGCACAAGCAGGAGACAGGAAACCGAACGGCTTGACTACAAGTACGGTGCGAGGAAGGGACAAAATAGCGGCATGCGATTAACGCGATAAAAAAAAAAACGCGTTATGATCGGCGCGCATTAACGCGTTAACGCTGACAGCCCTAATATATATATATATACTGTATATTTATATATGACATTCACATTGGATGCACATTGCACATGCAACATTGCGTATCTGATTAATATGACATATTTGGGTGATGTACCCCATCAAATTGCTGTAGTGGGCTGTTTTAAAGCTAGATCAAAGTTTCTGGTGTCATCTGAATGGAAGAATTACTAAATTTGAATATGAAAAATATAAATGTTGCTATAATAAACTTTGATTACCAGTTCTTTTCATCAAATTATTAGCTATAATTGGGAGTGATGGTGTTACAGTAGGCTACTGGTGGAAGTGCACGGTCACAATCTGGCCCTCTGGTAGCGAGGATTGTTTTTGTGGCCCTCTCTATCATCAAAGTTGCCCATCCCTGGCATAAAAAGTCATGCATGCATGACATTTTGCAGTAAGTATGCTGGAACATAGGGGGAAGTATCGAGGGAAGTGACAAAATAAGATTCTGGGGCTTGCTGCAATTCTATTTTAAGATTTCGCCCACAAAAATACAAAAAAAATGCTGTCCGTTTCACAAATTCTCCTAAAAAATGATTATTTTCCAGCACTTTATGGTGAATATCACTTCCTCACTTGTATTTAGAAAACTGCCAAAGTTCATAAGCTTCAATTTGAGCCCAAGATGAAGTTCCTACCTCAGAAATTACACTTCCTTTGGCTGAAATTCTGCACTATACCTCAAATCAGAGAAAACTGAATTTTCAGTCACTGGCCGTCCAGGTGATGTGAAAATGATGTTCACTTTTTCATCAAAGCATGAAACTTGGTGAACTTGTACAATTTAGGGCTCTGAACATTTTCAGAAAGGGAGCCATGTGGCCCGCCTACGCAGCAGTCAAGCGCCGGGATTGGCCAGGAGCGAGTCTTTTATTCCCTTTTGACAGCTCGGATCTCCCACATCACAAACACTGCGCCCAGCCCGGCGATTTCATTAACGGCCCCGAACAAAATTATTTTCGCTTGTGAAACAAGCGAAAATAAATTTTTAGGTGATATTATGATGCATGGTGATATTAGGTGACGCTAAGCTAACATCTAAAGCCTACCTTTAGACAGTATCTCCGATGGTTGGATTAGCGCTTTGGAGCAGACAAGTTGTGAAACAAGCGAAGGCATGAAACTAAAGTTTCATGCTTTTATGAAAAAGTGAACATCCTTTTCACATCACCTGGACGGCCAGTGACTGAAAATTCAGTTTTCTCTGATTCTCTATAAATATGTAATTGTATGCATAAAATAAGCATATAATTACATATTTTAGAAACATAGGAACACAATACAGATATCAATACATTTAGAGGAAGCAGGAGAGGCTGAGCTCATCATTAAGTCCATTAGGCTCCACCGTATTCAGTGTGTGAATCCAGAAGGCTTCACGCCTCAACAGTTTTGTGACAAATATTAAGGCCGGGGAGATGAAGCAGCGCTTCTCGGACAGAGGGTATGCCAAGACTGACATCGCGGCAGCCTATGAAAGAGCTGTGCGCACCCCGAGAACCCGCCTCCTCAACAAAACTGTCTGTATTACACCCGTACAGCCACGCCTCTGCTTTGCCACCGAGTTCTCTCCCATCAGCGGAGCCATCAAACAGATCATGATGAAACACTGGCACATTCTTCAGTCGGACCAAATCATGAAGTCCCTCTGTACTGATCCCCCCCGAATCGCCTTCAGGCGAGCCCGATCACTGAGAGACAGGTTAGTACACAGCACCATGACTCCACCCCCCTCTACTCTCACCTGGCTACAACCCCCTCCCTCGGTTTTCTACAGATGTGGCCACTGTACTCATTGCTCAAACTGATCGGACACAAAACATTTCCTTCACCCCCGGACTGGTAAAAAATATCCAGGTTTCGATATTGTCACAAAACTGTTGAGGCGTGAAGCCTTCTGGATTCACACACTGAATACGGTGGAGCCTAATGGACTTAATGATGAGCTCAGCCTCTCCTGCTTCCTCTAAATGTATTGATATCTGTATTGTGTTCCTATGTTTCTAAAATATGTAATTATATGCTTATTTTATGCATTGATCCTCTACCCCCCCCCCCCTCCCCTTTCCCCCTCCCTCCCTCCCACCCCACCCCAACCCCCCTGACCAAGTGCTGTCACAGGATTGGCTTATTAATTGACCACCCCCCATCCCGTCTAACCAATTGCAAACTGCCTTGTGTATTGGGGAGGTATATTTAAACTGCTGTCATTCTGTCATTCCTGTTTGACCCTGATGAAGACGCGTTGCGTCGAAACGTTGGTGCACTTAACCTATTAAAAGAAACCTTCTCACCAGTGACCCGTGTGCTCCAGATTCTTCCTTTGCTGTGACAGTCCCATGAGACTCAGGTCCCACACACAGTCCCATGAGACTCAGGTCAGGCAGATGGAGGTCAATAGAGGCGCTTCCATTTCTCTCTGTATGATATAATAATATTAGCCTGATGCTCCGTCTGCATCTGTTCCAGCCTGTTGTGCAGCTGGATCTCGCTCAATACTGCATCAATTTAAAAAATGTCTGCTCTGGTTTAGGGCTGGGCGATATGACGATAGATATCGTTTTCATGATAGAAAATGTATTTCGTTTCATATGATGCTCTATCATCGTGTATATCGTTGTGTTGCAAATCACACTTTATCGCAATATTGTCCGTCATTTGGACGACGCTGTGCTTTCGTCATTCTGTTTTCACACACGCACCAGACTCTTGTCAACAATGATTATGAGTGACACAAATCAGCCGGTGAGTAGAAAGAGCAGGGAAAAGTTAGCTCCACTCTAGTCTCACGTAGTCAGACCCACCGTCGACTCATCAAGCTTCCACGTCTGGCACTGCCGTCCGCCTAGTCTACCCAGGCATTTGCGCTGTGTTAAGTCCATGTTTCATCCATATTTTTTGGCAAAACATCTCTCGTCCTCCCAAGGAAATCCATTGAGGAGCCGAAAACCAAACGTCTAGCTTGCTAAAGCTAGCTAGTTAGCTTTAGCTTCCTTGGGTGAGAGTTGTGTTGGATAACCGGGAAATCACGAAGTGGAGCATTTTTGTTCCTTTAAACTGGTTTTATGCTCACACGAAATCGCCGGCGCTGACTGCGCTGATGGTGTCGCCGCAGCTCGGCGGAGGGTGCGTACAGCTGCTCGAAAATGTGACTCCGCGGCGTCAATGCGGACGTGACGTGACCAGCACGAGAGCTGTGATTGGACATACTTGTTGTGAGGAATGAGGAAATGCAATTTCCTCATTTAACAGTGCTTGTCCCTCATCTAGCAAAGCCTTCTGCAGGCTCACCGGAATTAGTTTTGAAATGGAGGGACAATAAAATGTCCCTCCACCGACATGATTGCAAGTTCTTGGTAAACAACACGATAGCATCATATGTAATGGACATGAGTGAACCACAAGCCACCTAGTGTTTTAGAGGTGTACCACAGCCAACGTGCTGAGTTACGTTCGACTGCAAGGCTCCAAGTCGAGGCTGCGCAGAACCCTGTCAGCACCTTTATAAACAAGCTGAGAGAACTGGACTAAACTATAAATAACTTATTCTGCTGAGGAAGGCTTACGCCGAAACGTCCATTGTCACTGCTGCTGCTTGAAGGTATTAAAAAAAACCCAAAAGGATTTATTTTGAGTGCTGGCTTTTTGTCCTTCTGTTTATTGTTTGCGCCTTGCACCGTAATTTTTTGAAACTTTTGAGAGTGCTCACCAGTCGTGACTTTCAGTCACTGACTCTTTGGACAGCTCTAATGTAATCTTTGAAAATTGAGCTGGTGGTGTGGTTCAGTTTGTGTTTCATTCTACTGCCCTGCAACTCATTATACATTTGTTTGGGTTGTAAAGAATAGCCAATATTAGCCATGCATATCTGTATTCTGAATGCATGTATCATTTGTGGGATTTGACTGACAAAATTTTAACTGGTTTAACTGCTACATAAATAAATGGCCATGTGGTAATTTTTTATAAACTATCAATTGAATTTACAAAAAATATGCTATATCGTGATATATATCGTTATCGGGATATGAAATGACCTATATCGGGATATGAGATTTTGGTCATATCGCCCACCCCTACTCTGATTAGTTAGTTAAACATAACACATAATAATAATAATTATATGGTCCAGGTTGAAAAATACTGAAATTCTCCTTTAAAAGTTTGATGGGGGAAAACTGCTATCCCAGCACTAGTGTTAACAGTCTTGCTGTGTTTGTGGTCCATCTCTAGGAGAGACATGGAACCCGCTGAAGCTCCACTACCAGCTGAGGAACGTGCGTGAGCGTCTGGCCAAGAACCTGGTGGAGAAAGGAGTCCTGACCACAGAGAAGCAGAACTTCCTGCTGTTTGACATGACCACCCACCCTCTGACCAACAGCTCCATCAAGCAGAGGCTTGTCAAGAAGGTCCAAGAGGCCGTACTGGAGCGCTGGGTGAATGACCCTGCCCGCATGGACCAGCGTCTGCTCGCTCTACTCTTCCTCGCTCACTCCTCTGATGTCCTGGAGAACGCCTTCTGCCCCCTGCTGGACGAGCAGTATGAGCTGGCCATGAAGAGAGTGCGCACGCTGCTGGAGCTTGAGCCAGAGGCAGAGAGCCTCAAGCCCAACACCAACCAGCTGCTGTGGGCTGTGGTGGCTGCCTTCACCAAGTGAGACAGACCAAAACAGCTCTTCCTGGTGGTGTTCAAGTCTCAGTGCACGTTGAGGTAGGACTAGAGAGCCAAAGTCGACACCCCCTTCCGGGTTAGGCATATGAACCAAGAGATTCATCCACCATTTTATGTCCCAAAGACGTTTTGTAAAATGCTTATGGAAATAGTTTTACTTTTTTGTTTGTTTTGGTCCGAGTGAAATGTTCTATGGCAGGGATACTCAACTTGCTTTGCCCGGTGGGCGCTTTTGCAAAGTGACAGGAGGGCAGGGGCCGGTTAATAAACAATAGGAAGAAAAAGCCAGCACTCAAAAAGTCCTTTTAAATATTTAATTTACCTCAGTAAGGAGCAGTACAACACATACATGTTTCCTCAGTGTGGTCGGTTAATAAACAAACATTATTAATAATTTTTCTTTTTTTCTGTAGCGGATTCTAGGTTTCTTGGGTGCCAGCTGGAGTTTTGTCTGACAATCAAAGCAATAATCAGAGTGATAATGCAAACACCGTTCAATATAAATCCAATGTGAAAACCATTCACACAAAAGAAAAATATAATTTACAGGCAAGGCCAAATAATCAAACAAACTACCGGTAGATGTTTTTCACCAAAAATAGTGTTTTGTTTTTAAATAAATAATACCGATAAACAAAAGTTAGAAATTCAATTTGTTCACTTCATTTCAGTTCTCAAATCTGTTCAGAGTAAACCCTTGCCCCAAACAAATCAATAAAGGATCTCTCCAAAAAGAAAATTAACCAAACATCTCCGACTTTGTGCACACAGGACAGTTATACTTAAGTTAAATGCCGGGCGGCAAGCAGGCGGCAATATTTGACAATTTAGCTGGAGCTCAGTCAAACTTTATTTAACATTAATTTTCATTGTGAATTAGAAAATGGTTGGGGGGCCACTCTACACCCTATCGCGGGCCACAAGTTGAGTATCACTGTTCTATGGTCTCTCTCTCCTGATTCTGAACATAGCTGAATTGCTTGGTTTGATGGAGTAAAACTATTTTTATGAGCATTTTACAAAATATCTATGGGAAAATAAATGGCGGATGAAATCTCTTGGTTCGTATGCCTAACCCGGAAGTGGACGTGACTTTGGCTATGAGACTACTGGCCTCAACACAGTGACCTGACTGACTGACTGACTGAGTGGAGCCCTGCCTTAGGATTGGCAGTGGGCAGCTCAACATACAGTTTGTCCCTCTCTGTTGACTCTCTCTTTTCTTTGTAGATATCTCTTCTTGTTTCTCCCTCTCGCTCCTCTTTGTACCAGATCGTCGATGCCTTTCTGGCTAAAAGAAAAACAGGAACTCTTGGAGCTTTGATCACAATGTTTTTGATGATGGAGAAGGGAGAGGCCAAGATGTTGATTTTTGATGTTGATTTTTGTTCTTTCTTTCCTATTGGTCACATTTCCCCCCCAATGATTCTTCAAAGTATGTACAGTATGCTAAAGTGTACCAGCTAACTAGCTAACTCACCTCAAAATATAACATGGTGTACATGTACAACACCATGTACAGACCATAGATATCTAGGAATGACATTAATGCATTTTCCTGACAGTTCTTCAAACAATTTCTTCTTCCAAACGCGATTGAAGATTTCCTTTATTTTTTCTCTTCTGTTTATGAAAGCTGCTCTTAAGACAGTTTATGGGCTTTTTTAATCTGCTCTCCAGGCATTTTCTGTGACTGTGACGTTTCTTGGAGACGGTGTTTCGTCTTGGAGACAACGTAAAAACTGACATGGCATGTCAATCTGAAAAGATGAATATATAAAATAACAAGATAAAATGTGTGAAAGTCTAGATTTCCCTGGTTGTATTAGGGATTCTAATCTAGAAATAGTGATGTCTGAGGGGAACAGTTGAAAGCTAACATAATTTTAACCTGGATCCAGAGGTTAAAATTCCCTCTCAATCTGTAATCCATGGATCACAAAGTGCTTTACATACAGGAAATAAGTGGTGCTTTACATACAGGAAATAAGTGGTGCTTTACATACAGGAAATAAAAACAATAGGGGGCGCTAAACAATTCAGTTGAAGCAGTGGGATATGGATGTATGTTTCTAAATGCATGGTTCTCTGACTGACAAGCAGGGGTATGTGTTGCATTACCTGTTTAACCATGCTGGTCATTATAATTCTGTTGGATTGTTGGTTGAATATTGATTTTTGATAGCCTTTTAGGCCAATGGCCATGCTAAGCTACAGTATGCCTGAATCCAGCACTATCAATGATGTTCATCTCCCACTGTCTAAAATAAGGGTTTACATAACTGAAATAAGGTTTACACAGCCTGAACTGTTTCATTGTTAAATTTAGATTAGTAAAGAACTGTTACTGATATGTAGTGTATGCCAATTCATGTTTTAGTGGGTATTATGAATGCAATGATTTGATTGTAACAAGTTGTGGCAACAATGTGGATGCTTTGAATATTTGAACTGTACCTTTATTTTTGGTTTAATTAATATTAATTTAAGATTAGCCAATTATGGAATTATGGTCTGAACTTTACAAAGACTAAAACATGTTCTTGTCCACCATGTCTTTTACAGTTTGATGGACTTAATAAGTCCAAGGATCATCCAACTTTCTCAACACTTAAATAAACAATTAAGCAGGTAAACCCTAAATGTAAGTTGTGTCAGTCTACTAGTTTTGTGACATCTGGATCAGAATGTTAGGAACTTCAGGTATCTAAAAGAACGTAGGTATCTATGCTATACATTACATACATATGGTATAGGTATTTATTTATGTAAATCAATGAGCTGGCTGTTTCATCACTTCCAGATGAGAGCGGGACATTTGGGGGGGGGGGGAACATAATTCTAAGATGACTGAAATATTAATGTCCAAGAGCCATCAGATGGTATTTGAGATACAGCGTACTCACAAACACAACACACATTGGAATATTGTGCCAACTGAGCGCTGATTGCATGAGCAGGACTATACAGTAATAGCATTTCACTTGGGTTTGTGTCTATAAATGTGCAGGATGGGGTGGGGGGGAATCTGAACACTTAAAAATTATGTAGACTTTCAATTTGAGTTAAAATATGAAAATCACCAAAAACAGAGTTGCTAGGTTTTCACATGACAATAGCGATATGTACTATAGAGACAGTCCGCATGTCTGGGGAATGCCCATACAGGCTCTAGGAATGCCCACAATAGACGCTGGTTAGCCGGCTCAGCCTGGCTGGGGGCGTGGTCAGGGTGGGGTAAAAACCCCCGTTCTATCCATTCAGCAAAGTTAGAATTTAGCCGATAGCCCAGCCCAGGCAGACACGATTGGGGATTTAATCACCGCAGTAAACGCACATCTGAGCAGACATCTTGTGTTCTGCTCTAGAACCCCCGAACCTGTAGTTTAGAGCCGCAGCAGCGTCTTTTGGTGAGTCAGCCCATGAGCTATATCGGTGGTTTTACTCCACTCGCGGCCAGCCGTTTAACATCTTGTGGGCGTTCCCAGACATGCGGACTGTCTCTATGTCGATACGTCAATGTGTTTACTCAGTGCACCAGGTGTCCGGACAGCACCTCCTTGCAGATGGGCTTGTTGAATCTGTCTGTGCCAGCAGACTGAGCTGGCCAGGGAGAAGAAATCACACCTGTGTGTCATGACCCAAATTATGACCATATATGGGATCTAATTGATGCAAGCAGGGGGGTGCACTCCAGGTATATACCTGGGCACCAGACAAAGCGCGCACCATGTGAGATCCATCCATTGTTCCACATCCCCTTTCCCCAAGTCTTAGGTTGTAACTTATAGGCAATAAAAGAAAATAATTGTGAAAATGCCAAGAACTGTCTGAGATCATCTTTCCTGCACTTACAGGGCTGCTCCGCCAGGGTAAGCGAGAACTCACAGGCCTCCAGAGCTACGTTCTCATGGGTGTTTCATCACTTCCAGATGAGAGCGGGAAAGTTTGAGGAGGAAAACTTAAAGGAACACTCCGCCCATTTTCAAACAGCTTTGTATCATTAGAACATCAGTAGTATATCAGAAAACTGTAAACTGTTTTGACAGTTATTGAGTGTTAAAGTGTGGACCAGTGACATCACTGGTCCACACTAACTCAAATTAATAACTAATTAACTCAAATCAACTCTCAATAACTGTCAAACTAGATGAATGATCAATAGTTTGACAGTTATTGAGAGTTGATTTTAGTTAATGAGTTATTCATTTGAGTTAGTGTGGACCAGTGATGTCACTGGTCCACACTTTAACACTCAATAACTGTCAAATTAAATGACAGACTTCAAAACCGTTTACAGTTTTCTGATATACTACTGATGTTCTAATGATACAAAGCTGGTTGAAAATGGGCGGAGTGTTCCTTTAAGCCGACTCAAATATGAATGTGGTGCAATTTGTTTTCACTTACAACTCAACACAGAGAGGTCTGATGATAACATGTCCCAGACACATCAGTTGAGTGGGGATTTGTGTCCACGCTTACCTGGATGATGCTGTGCATGTGGGCGGACCTCCAGCAGCATGACCAGAGCCCAGCACACATTCTTCCTCACCTCAGAGTCCTCATCTGCTGCCAGCGCAAACAGACTCTGGGAGGGGAGATCAGCGTGAGACACAAGACAGAGGAAGGAAGGAGGAGACAGGAGATCAGCGTGAGACACAAGACAGAGGAAGGAAGGAGGAGACAGGAGATCAGCGTGAGACACAAGACAGAGGAAGGAAGGAGGAGACAGGAGATCAGCGTGAGACACAAGACAGAGGAAGGAAGGAGGAGACATGAGAATCAGGCAGTGTCAAAGTGAGGGAATAAGACAGACATGCTCTGTTACGCCTAACCACACAAAATATTAACGTGGTTATGTCTCCCCTCTGAACTTGAGCGCACAGCTGATAGGTATGTGGTTTGTTTACATGGCGTAACACTGTGCGCCTTTACGCACAGCAGGTCTGATCCACGTTCACTCATACAGTGGACTAAATTATCACCTGCCAAACAGAGTATGGTAGCGCTTCACAGATGACACACATGTGCAGTTGGCGACTGCACATGTGTCGGAGGATGCATGTGCTCATCTACAACTCTCCCAAGATGGGCAGAGAAGGTGAAGCAACAACGGGGACAGCAGAGGGAAAGAAATCTGAAAAAATAAAATAGGCTGATTGGTCCAGTATGATGCGAGATCGACTGAAAATAAGCAGTACAGCTGATGACAGTCTGCTTTGCTTTTCTCATTGTTGAACACTACTCTTGTCACTCAGTCTACTTTGTGAAATCAGAAATCTGGATCAGAAATGTTAGGAACTTCAGGTATCATTGTAAATCAATGAGCTGGGTGTTTCATCACTTCCAGATGAGAGCGAGAAAGTTTACAGAAGGAAAACTTAAATCTGACATGAGTGAAATATGAAAACTCACCTCTATGAAGGTGTCAATGTTGTCCATCAGGGCCTGGGCTCTGCTAATGATGAAGTGGTTCACACAGGCTATGCGTGGGACCTGCAGGGAGAGAGGAGATCGACCCAAACAGTAACCACAAGTCAACTGGTGAGAAGGATTACAGTGGTAGACGGATCAATAAGCGTGCCTTACCGCAAGCTGTGTATTGACGCGCGGCGGCATTAAAACTAATTGAGGTGTAGTTGCACCGTTGACCACCAGGTGTCATCTGTGAGCATCCTTGAGATCAAGTGTTGAATGTGACACAATAGGGCGCGCCGGGAAGAAAACAAAAGGTAATTACGGCAGCTAAATAGGCCCCAATATAGCGTTAAAATAAAATAAAAATGTAGGCTATCATGCAAAAAGTAGCCTGTAATGTTAATTTAATTTCGGACCGTCTGAATATGTTTTATTTATAGAGAGCGAGGCGAACCAACAGCAAGCAGAGAAAGAGAAATGGAGATCTGAGAGTTTCTTCATTGCCCAACCGTGACAGCAGCGAGAAAAAGGGAGCTGGATATATCATTTTTCAAAATGATTTACATGGACTGCGGGCGCTATTAGAAAAGGGTGATGGATTTGTCTTGTCAGCTGACATTTGGACAAATAGGAGAGGGCACAGCTTCCTGGGCATCGTGGCCAGTTTCATTGACGGGACGTTCAAGGGGCACACCGTTCTGTTAGGCTGTGATCACATACAGGGTCCCCATACCGCTGATCGCATTTACCAAAAGTATGAAAGAATTGGAACGTGCAACGACGTGTTTATTCGTGTCATATGCGGGGCAGGTGTTGAAACTGAAAGTAAGACTAGCGCCATATCAGAGAGAGGGAAGGAGGGGATGGTGTATGTCTGGACATGTCTGGATGCATGCAGGGGCAGGTGTTGAAGCGAGTCATCCTGGAGCAGATGCCCCAGAAATATGACAATGATTCAACCCAGAGGATTATGCGGAAAGCAACTCTTCTGGACCCAAGATACCGGGCGGAAAACATGGATCCCACCGAAGTGATACCCAAGCTGAGCTGGTAGCAGAGATTGTGGCAGCAGTCGGCCCCGCTGCACGCGTGAAAGTGGAGGGTGAAGAAGACGAGTCAGGTGCTGGTGGAAAGATAACCAGGCACGGCTTCCACTCATGGCCGGCTTGGCAGGGAAATATTTGTGTATTTGTGCCACCAGTGTACCATCCGAGCGTGTGTTCAGCACAGCAGGGATTGTTGCAATGCCACTCCGAAGCAAATTATTGCCCGAAAAGGTAAAGCTGTTGGTATTCTTGGCCAGAAACCTGTAATGGTAAAACGAAGCAAAAAGGCTAATGGCTAAAGGCCTATAGCCTTTAACCAAGCCCAAAATGTTTAATTTCGAATTCCTTTAAGTTTATAAGATCGTGTGGTGGGCTTGTGTTGTTTAAATCCCTGAAGTTCGTTAATACAAGCTTAATTCATTTAAGATAATTGCATAATTCGTTTTGTATTTATTTTACACAGCAATATCTACTGGTTAATTTTACCAGGCTAATTTATTTTAATTTTTGTGTGTGAAATGATGAAGGTTTTCCCAATGTCCCACTGTGTTTTTGCAAATAAAGTGTTGTACGGAAACAAGCTTGTTTCTTTTATTTCTGTTTATTATAGTAACATTTTTATTTGTCTTATATGGCTATTATTAGGAGGGGGGGGGGGGGTTGATTAAATTTTATGAAGTCGTTGCGGTGCTGTTTGGCTGCCCGGCCTGGCACTGCTGCGAATGCGCATTCACAAACATGTCATGTCACGGAGTCAGGCGCGACATAAACTGCAGGCTAGTAGGCTGCTCAGTTAAAAACAACAATAAATATGCTGGTCGGTTACTTATTTTATTTAGCCTTCTATATTTTAGAAGCATATTTTTATGTTTACATTTTCTCAGTTTCTGGGATAGTCGGACAAGTGAACATGAAGGAAGAGTAGAGACTTATGGAACCCTGACTGAAGACGTTTGTTTATTCATGTAGCCTAATTAAAAACATTTTCAATGATAGCCTGAGGTGTCTGACTGCTGAATGTAGCCTATTAAAGGCCTTTGGCCTAACTGCAAAGTGCAAACTCAGCAAGCAACAATAAATTAAACAAATAGCCTATAGCAGCATTATTGGGCACCTAAGTAAATACATGCACTGTCTGGCATGCCTAGAATGTCTCTAGAACGTGAAATTAAATAACTTGAAAACTAATAAATGAAGAATCACTTGTAAAAAAAAATTTTAATAAAGTGGCTGGCTGCTCGGTTCTGCCCGTTTTCGTTTAGCATTTATTTGCGTCGGGACTTCACTGCATTGAACTGCTCCGCTGCATGTGCAAAGTTGAAGGCCTCCAAACCCTTTCCACAACTTGCGATCTGCATCAGCCTTGTGACTTCTGCAGGGACACTGACTGGAATTGGGGGAGGGGGATGGAGGGTGGAATGTTTCACCCCTATTAGACCCTACCTGTCTATTGTCTCATGTGGCCAACCTATTGAAATGTAAATAAAGGAACGGGGGCAGTCCCGATGAGAATAGGCCTACAGTAGCCTATATTACAATAGGCTATATATAAAATCTGTGGCTTTCAAGGCTGGTGTGAAAGAGCCTACATAACCAGAGTAGGCCTATATTGTTTGATAAAAATATGTTTTCAGACAATGGGCACGGCGCGCGCGCGCGCACACATACACACACACACACACACACACACACACACTGCTCCCCTAGGAGAACCGCAGGCTCTGCGCACGCTGTGCCTGCTGAGCGACATGACGGGCGGCCAGCGTGGCCGAGAACCAGATGACAAATAAATAAAGTAGCTACTCTCACCTCTTGATTAAGGTGTAGGCTATGGGAGTTATTTATTTTATTTATAATAATACAGATATTTATAATAAAACATATATTATAGTTTTTATGGTAGCCTAGCCTATAGCCTATTATTATTATTATTATTATTATGGATGGCCCTCTGCAGCTGTACTAAATACGAATAAAGCAAGGCCATAAAAATTAGTTCGTATAGTCTAGAGGGAACAAATAAAAGGAGCTGAATTGCCGTGGAGTGCGCAGTAGTTTTAATGCGGTTGATCAGACTTCTCTCTATTATAGGCTATTGCTTTAAGGGATGCAGCCGCGCGCCGGTCAAGCCACTGCTGTTATTTCCAAATACACACACAAAGGATACTGTTGGCAGAGTACATGAAACATTCCACCCCCCATCGCAAGTGATTTTATTCTGCATGTAGAATATTCAGCAGGAATGCACAAATGTCACACAAAGGAATAATAATAATAATAATTATGACGTGATAAGATCATTCATTTTAGCACCGCGTGCTCCGCTCTCTTCAATGAGGAAATGGAAATCCAGACCTTGTAGAAAAGTGTCGATTTTCGGGGTTAGGGTTTGAAAGTAATTCTCTCTCTTTTCAGAGGCACACAATTACTCACATAAGACCCTACATTTAATAGTTAATTTAATAGTTAGTTTGTGGATTTGGTTTCCAGGGACTTTAATCATCAAGGGGAGACAAAACACGATTGATTTCGTAGGCTGAGAGCGAGAGCCTCCCTGCTTGCTGCATATACTGTACTGTAGGTAGTTGTGCACTGCCGCCCCCTAGTGTCCCACTTTGATACCACATACTAACGGCAAACAGAATTAACGCCGCGTTGCGGTAAAAGACGCTTATTGATCCGTCTACCACTGTAGAAATCAAATCAGAGGGTGTGGGTTTTAAAAAGGGAATATCGCCCAGTTTAAGATTTCATATACAACAATGCTGCCAAGTTGGCACAGCCCTCAACCTCATTGTGATGTGCTAAAAAATATTTCAAAATCAAAGCATTTGGGATTTTTGTGCAAAATCTGGATACCACTGTAGCACTCTACTGAGGTCACAACATTCACATATTTGTGACTGTATAAAATCTCAATGGGTTTTAAGGTGTGGGTTGAATTCCAATTCAGTAAACAGTAGCTTAGAACATGCAGTTCATAAAAAGAATGCATTGGAGTCCATGTCTAGGAGAAGATTTAAATAAAATAAAAAATATGAGTATGTGTGTAATTACATAGGTTAGCCTCCACAGATATTTTTACCTATTTTTCCAACAAGTCAATGTCAATAGGACCGAAAACACATCCCATGTAGTTTCTTTCATGTTGTAGTGTGAGGGTGGAAATGTCTCATTGAAACCTGGAGGAGTGGATTCCACTGGCAGAGTTGGTGGAGCTCACAAAATATTGATCATAGGAGTCAGCAATGAATACTTAAACTGAGCGGTATGTAAGTGTGAGGGGTAAAGTGAGAGACGGAGTATCTGGATCAGACAGTATGAATACAAACACCTTCACTGACAGTCACATGATGTTGTGTGCATCACGCCCAGATGCTAAGTAAAGAGGACTGAAGGGAACGAGCACGAGGGGAGAAGATACCCGTTCATATCTGATTACAGTTCCCTGCTGTACCTGATGTTTGGGCTGCAGTGCTTGAAGAACTGGAGGAACTTGGGGATCATGATGTTGAGGGGTCTGTTCAGAGCGTCGCTGTCCAGCAGCTCCGACCAGTCCTCGCAGATCTTCTGCAGTGCTCCAAACGAACCCTGAGACACGGACACACACAGATAGGCTGTCAAATCAAACACAAAACATAGAGGGAGACAAAGGAGAGAGCGAGAGTGGATCAGAAAGTCATCATGGGAACAAATGCCTCCTTGTGTGTGTGTGTGTGTGTGTGTGTGTGTGTGTGTGTGTGTGTGTGTGTGTGCGCGCACGCATGTGTGCGTGGTGTGTGCCCTTATGACATCACTTTTGACATCATCACTGATTACATCACATCATTAGCTAATTAGCCTAATTTAAAAAAATGAGGCTCCATCAGGTCACCCGCACGGGTGCCCTTTACACACCCTGAAGGTTTCAGCCCGATCGCACGTAAAACGACATAGCTGTGGCCAAACACAGAACTTGAAACAAACAAAGTCAGATTTCTTTGCTTGGCTGAATATGATTTGATAAAACTATGGGGGTAAAATGGTGTCAGATCAGCTGTAAATGGACAAATTATGATTCACAAATAGATAGTACAATCTGTAAACACATAACACGATCCACAAATGTGAAACCCAACTCACAAATATATTTAAAATCCACAAACACACACACCATGATCCACAAATGTGAAACACAACTCACAAATATATTTAAAATTCACAAACACACACATCATGATCCACAAATAGAATTCAGTGACTTGTATTTCAAAACCAGAATTTCTGTTTGTAGATTGTTTCGCATTTGTTTTCAGAGTTTTGACACTATTGTACCGCTGTTTTATGGTGTAATTTTCTACAAATGCACTCTTCACAATTTGCAAACAAACACAGTCTAACTTGTATTTTCAAACCACTGTTTCCAGACACACATACAAATCATGTGCAATGCACAGTGTTCAAGTCTCAAATCTGTTTGCACATCAGTGTGTGCGTGTGTGGATCGCTATGCTAGGTCTTCAATTGTTGAATTGGTGTTTGCACATCACAGCCTGTGTGTGGAATGCATTGCATTTGTGTACAAATCGTTTTGACACTCTTGTTGCACAGATAAAATCCACAAATGTAATCAGCCAATGAGGGGGATCGCTTGCAATGGGATGTCCCGCCTCCTCCATAACCCCTCCAAAATAAGAGCACCGGGCTTTTGCCTGTCTGTCTGGCCGGCCGCTACCTCAGGCAGGAGATATGAAGTGAAGAGAAAGATGATGGTGCCTGCAGACTGCAGAGACTGGGTGTTATGTTAGTGCTTGGAATGACCACTAACACATGCATTCAACAGGGAACGTCCAGTGTATTTAGTGCTTGTTTACACTCTTCTTCGTTTCTGATCTCCCACTCTACACTCTACTCCTTTACTAGCAGCGCCCTCTAGCGTCAGCAGGCTGTAACCAACATATATCCGATTCTGAACACAGCACTGGGACGAATGGAGGTCATGGTGAAGGATATAATGGGATGTGTGGGAGACTGTGAGCAGTGGAGGGAAAGAAACTGATGGTCCGCTTTTTTTTAGAGAGACTGGGCTAATTACAAGACTTTGGATGGATTAATCCAGAAGGAGGCGCTAATGCAACATTTTGGGTGCCAACCCTCCATTAAAATAAACAGAAGAAGAGTATCCGGTCTGTTAAACTTTACAGTCTGTCAGGCGTGGAGTTCATGTTCCCTTTCAAAGCTGCCAGTAATACGTTTAGATGTTACTGTCAATGGTTAGATGATGTAAGACGACTTGCAGACACATTTTTGCTCACAACAATAGACTGTCGATACGTTCGAAATGCGATAAAGCCTGCATTATCCTACTTGCAGAGGCATCTGTTGACTCCAGGAGACTTGAACAGCTCAACAACTAATGCTAGCTCAAAGTAGCATTAATTTCTAAAGGTAAGAAGACTAATGTTTATGTAATTTATATTATTTTCTTCTTCTTGGTAACGTTCACTTTACCAATCATTTCCAATTCACTGTCCATTCTGTAACTGCCTTAACGTTAGCTAGGTTGAGAAAGTAGGCTAGCTAGCAGCAACGTTAGCAACAACTCACGTCAGCTTGCCTACCTGTGCTATGTTAAGTTTACTGCTTGTGTTTGCTTTTTATATTAGCTAATGCATATCGAACACTTGTTTACAATAACCATTAGTAGCAGTTACAACTAATGGGGATCCAAATAAACAATAGATTGATACTGACTCTTAATCAAAGCTATAGTTAAGCTATAGGATTGATTAAGAGTAGTGTCAAGGGTGTGTGGTAAATACAGAGATGGTAAACTATCCAAGGTGAGCAGTCAGTTGATCTTAAAATAGGTGAGTAAACTGCCTCATTTCAAAGAGGTGTGTAAACTGAGTTTACTTGCGTTTAGCCTCCACTATGCCCCTGGCTAGCGTTAAATGGTAATCCATTTCCATGCTGATCTGATTAATCATTTTTGCTCTTTTCTTTCTCCCTGTGTCCATCTCTCTCAGCAGCCCATCCATCCAACACGCATGGCACAGTCATCAAGATGATGCTACTGCAGCGCTCCATGTTCGAATAAACAACATTTTCCCTATTTGAGATTAAACAAGTTGCAGTGCCAACTAGATTCGACTGGAATGGTAGGTAAAGGACGACGGTGTTAAACGTTTAACAATAAAGGTCATAATAATTTGTTATATTAAGTTCAGTGCCTTACAATTAATTATAATATTTGTTTGAAATACATAAAGAAACAATTCTGTGAAGGTTGAGTATTGAGTTTGTTTTGCATTTGCTTTTTAATACAGCTTGTATTAATCCATACCAAAAATTAAAGCACAATAAATTGATCCATGCAGGGTGAAGGAGTACCATATTTGGGATGGGCTTATTCCTCTTTATATGGTAGGTTCAGTCAATCAGCTGTGGGTCATCTGTTGCCTAATGTCAAACTATCAGGGCCCTCTTTATATCAAAGGGGATAAACCAGTCTGAAGCCTCCCCTCACTGTGACCTTCAAGTCACATAATTTCTTGGATGAAGAAGCACCTAATTACTTGCTTTCAAATGTTTGTTTGCTCAGTATATTCAAGAGTTGAAACAAAATGATCACAAGGAGAGGATGACTTTAAGTGCATTTATTGCTGAATAAATAATCAGTTTAACTACCATATTGCAAAACATTTCAGGGATGCAAACTCACAAGCTGCCAAAAGCAAAGGTTTATTGATTTGAATGAATGTATTTGGTGTTATTTAGTGCTCATATTACTACAACATGTGTTTTGCTGTATTACAAAGGTTTGTATTGAA
Source organism: Poromitra crassiceps (assembly GCF_964638095.1). NCBI lineage: Eukaryota > Metazoa > Chordata > Actinopteri > Beryciformes > Melamphaidae > Poromitra > Poromitra crassiceps. The sequence continues at coordinate 1,883,174 of NW_028152259.1, forward strand.
AAAAGAAAAGAAAATAAATTATGACGTACAATTGCATGGGAAACACTATAATCTGAAGTTTAAAAATAAGTTTGGTTCTCACCTTTGGAGGGGAGCATAGGTCTAATTTAAAACTTATCAAGATTTCATAGTGGTATAAACCCTTTTCAGCATTTTCTGTCTCAAAGGCAGGCTAAACACAGGTGTAACCAAAACATTCCATTTACGTGTTCCAATGCCGGGGCCCTCGTGAATGTTTTTCTTGCATCTGTGTTTATCCTGCCTTTGAGACACAAAATGACTGCTGTGAAAAGGGATTAAGCGGAAGCTACAACTTCCCTACAATATATGTTGTGAAGCATTCTGTAAAAATGTTATTAACTGCACAGAGTAAAATACCTACATGTATATTTTTCACATTAAATGAACAATTTTTTTTATTTTAAACTCTTTTATTTACAGATTTGTTACTCATCTCATCAGTTTAGAATTTCAGTCCATTCTCAGGTCATTGATTATTATTTTTTCCAACAGTCTATATATAAACTGGTATTTACATGTTCTGCCTCAAGGTTTACAACTTAAGAAAGAAGATGTTATTGTAAGAGCTATTTCATTAGTTTGATAATTTCATTATTATTATTTGTTAATTAGTTGTATTTTAGGTTTGTAGACACTAGGGGCACTGGGAACCAGCAATCACTTGTGGGGAGGTTAAAGGTAGCAGGTGTGTCTTCAGGTGATGCACCACTGAAAGGATTTGTATTTATTTATTTTTTACCAGAGGAGAGAGAGGGAGCAGGATCAGCACATGTACCCTGTTTGTTTGCTTTTGAACTGGATGGAGAATAAAAACACCCAAAACATGGATTTTGCCTGGACATTGAACTTCTTGATTGCCTGAGTACACCATAATTCAAATGGTACATCAGTGGTCTTTTGTTAAGATTGATTTTGAAGTTTGTTTTGAAAGTTTGACTAAGAGCCACTACAGTTATGATATAAACTATCCAGCTTCTGTCGCATTGAGTGGATAACCTCAAACCTACAGATTCTCTCAACTGAAAGGGAGGTACGGTGGTGCAGTGGTAAGCACTATCGCCTCACAGCTCGAAGGTCGTGGGTTCGATTCCCATCTGGGGACGAGGTGAACGCTGGAGGAATGCGTGCCCGTCCGCATGTCCTCGAGTGCCCACCGCCTGGGTGGGGTCGGCAAAAGGGCCTTTCTGTGTGGAGTTTGCATGTTCTCCCTGTGCCTCCCGGGGGTTTCCTTCATACAGGAACCCCCTTCACAAAAACATGCAATATCCTGGTTGCTAATGTGGTTCCTCCTCTGGTCGTTAAGGGTGCCTGTTCAGAGGGAGGGGAACTGGTTGGAATAGCGTGAACCTCCCACGTGCTATGTCCTACCGGTGAAGCTTCCTCTGTCAGGTGAAAAGAAGCGGCTGGCTGACTGCCCATGTCTCGGAGGAAGCATGGAGCCAGTCTCGGCTCTCCCCAGATCGGCAGAGGGTGGAGTAGCAACCAGGATTGAGAAATCAAGAGAGCACTAATGGGGGATAAAATGGGATAAAAAAATATTATAAAAAAAAAGAAGATTGATTTTGAAGTTTGTTTTGAAAGTTTGACTAAGAGCCACTACAGTTATGATATAAACTATCCAGCTTCTGTCGCATTGAGTGGATAACCTCAAACCTACAGATTATCTCAACTGGAAGTCAGTGGTCCACTGAAGTCTGCTTAAGGATAGGTGGTGTTGAACCTGATAAACTTATGGCCCTTCTTAAGGCAGGCCTGGCCTTTGACTGTGTGCAGGTGTTTAACTTGTGCAAAGCTTTCAACATAGCAACTTTTACTTCAGCCAGGCCAAATGGTGACTTAGGGACTGTTCCCATTCTGCAAAGCCCTCTGAATGCTGAGCAGGTGGAGCAGCTGATGTCAACTATTGACCCTATGGGACCTACAGACTCCCTGGGCATGGACATTTACCTAAACACAGTGCTGTTTGTTGAGTCACTGCTTGAAAGGGTTGATGGCTAATCAGTCTACATGCAACTAACACAGCACAGTTGAGAAATGGTGACCCAATCAAACATATTTTTAATTGTTTGTGAGCTTCTGTTCTCATTATAAAAAGTGTCAGTGTTGTAACAGTAATTAACCTTGGTCTGTGTCCCAAAACTATGCCGTGTTGGGGCCTTGAATTTGGGGAATTGGGCCTTGAGAAGTCCTTGAATTTCATGTTGAAGGTGGTGTGGGAGCCCTGCTCATTAAAATTTAAATCGTATAAAAAATGTGTACCCAGTGTACTGAAATGAGCTGTCTGATCTAACTGATGCAGCTAGATGCAAACTTCCTCCAACAGGACAAGAGCACATGCCGTCATCTCACGTGGTTTGTAGTTTCAAAGGTGGTCTGAAGAAAGTGATGTCAATACTTTAATATATGAATCATTTTATATATAAAAACAAATATTAAAAGCTGTTCATTTCATGATGGCAAATCTAGGTAAATTTCAGACTAAGCAAATTAACTAGAGTCACATGATCAAATGGTTCAACGTGGGGTCCTTGAGAGGGTCACCAGCAGTTTGGTGAATTGTTAAACTTCAGCATTATTTCATTTACAAGAAGTTAAATGATGTAGAAGAATGACTACTGATCATGTTATCTCTATAGCTGTCATGGAATCTGGACCGGGGGCCCCCTCCCCTGACTCCCCTGACTGCAGTATACAAACAGCAGCCCCCGCCACACTGCTCTCCCCCCCCCCCCCTCTCTCCCTCTGGCCCCGGCTGATGGCCCACCTCCCCCCCCCCTCATCCTCCAGGCCATACCCCGTCTCCCAGTGACGAGGTCACACCCCCCCTCCCCCCCCCCCGATGGGCCTCAGAGCTGATGATGCCACCCCCCCCCCCCACCCACGCTGACCATCACAGCTGACCAGGTGAAGAATCAGCTGTTGAGACTACACACAAGGAAAGCAGCCGGCCCGGATGGCGTCAGTCCCATGGTGCTCAAAGCCTGTGCCCCCCAGCTGTGTGATGTACTACAGCTGATCTTCAACAAGAGCCTGAGTCTCCAAAAGGTCCCCGTGATGTGGAAAATGTCCTGTATAGTTCCGGTACCGAAAAAGCCAAGACCCAGTGGCTCCAATGACTACAGGCCGGTAGCTTTGACGTCCCACATCATGAAGACCCTGGAAAAACTCATCCTGGAGCAGCTCAGGCCTATGGTCAAACCTTCCCTTGACCCCCTCCAGTTCGCCTACCAGCCCCGACTGGGAGTGGAGGATGCGGTCATCTACCTTACCAACCGCGCCTACGCCCACCTTGACAACCCGGCCAGCACTGTGAGAGTCATGTTCTTTGACTTCTCCAGTGCTTTCAACACCATCAGGCCGGCTCTACTGGGTGAGAAGCTGACAGCGATGCGAGTGGATGCCCCCCTGGTGGCCTGGATTGTGGACTACCTGTCTGGCAGACCACAGTATGTGCGCCTGAAGAATTGTGTGTCAGACAGAGTGGTCAGCAATACGGGAGCACCACAGGGGACGGTCTTCTCTCCCTTCTTCTTCACCATCTACACCACGGACTTCACCTACCAGACAGAGTCTTGCCACCTTCAGAAGTTCTCTGATGACTCTGCGATAGTGGGATGTATCAAAGATGGTGACGATGATGAGTATCGGGATGTGGTGGCCAACTTTGTCACTTGGTGTGAGCTGAACCACCTGCAGCTCAACGTGTCAAAGACAAAGGAGCTGGTGGTGGACCTGAGGAGGGTCAAGGCTCCGGTGACCCCTGTCTCAATCCACGGGGTCAGTGTTGACATAGTGGAGGATTACAAGTACCTTGGAGTGTACATTGACAATAAACTAGACTGGGCTAAGAACTCTGATGCACTCTACAAGAAGGGGCAAAGCCGTCTCTACTTCCTGAGACGGCTGAGGTCCTTCAACGTCTGCCGGACCATGCTGAGGATGTTCTACGAGTCGGTAGTGGCTAGTGCCTTCCTGTATGCTATTGTGTGCTGGGGCAGCAGGCTGAAGGCAGCAGATGCCAACAGACTCAACAAACTGATCCGTAAGGCCAGGGACATTGTGGGGCTGGATCTGGGCTCTCTGACTGCGGTGTCAGAGAAGAGAACGTTGTCCAGGCTACGCTCCATCATGAACAATGACTCGCACCCACTCCACGACGTGCTAGTCAAACACAGGAGCACGTTCAGTGAGAGACTGATTCCACCTAGATGCAAAACGGAAAGGCACAGGAAATCATTCCTGCCTGTGGCCATTGGTCTATTTAATGCCTCTCTTAAAAGAGCACGGAGACGCTCAGTCTCCCTGAGACTGAGCCAGCCGATAGGTTAACTGTGCCTGGCTGAGCCACGTGTAACGTATAGGGCAAGCCGACTTAATATAAATCACGTGCAATATGTGCAATATGTCACAGGCAATAATGATAATTGACACGGAATGTATACTATACTTACTCTACGTATTGGTATTTTGCTACTTAGACATTCTACTTATTTTGTGCTTTTGCTTCTATCGCACTACTAGTTATTCTATGCTATGTTGTGTTTTTCTGCTTATTGCTTAATATTGCATCTACTACGGTTTATTTTTATTTTATTTATGCTATGTGTGTTCTGTGAGCGAGCTACTGTAACTTGTCCCAATTTCCCCCCGGGGATCATTAAAGTCTTTCTGATTCTGATTCTGATTCTGATTGTACACAATATGATCTAATGGATACTGAGCAGCTCCACTGGAGCAGGTGGGGTTAAGGGCCTTGCTCAAGGGCACCTCAGTGGTGGTAATGGAGGGGGAAAGCACTACTTTTTCACTTTCCCCACCCAGATTTATCTTGCCCGATGACTGTCAGAAGCTCGCTTCTCTAATCTTTAACTTTAGACCCCCACTGAGCATCTGGCCATAATTAACGTTACCACTTTCCCTGCAATATAATATTCCCTGCAATATAATTTAATTCTAGTGAAAACAAATTATTACCCTTTTTGCGGGGGGCCCCCTGGTGCCCCCTCGACCCATGGGGGTCCCCCGCACAGCCGCACCCCACCACGTGCATAAATTACGTTATATGTTATCTAGCTAGTTGTGTTCCTGCATGTAAATGGCATGACTGGTTACAGCCTGCTGACGCTAGAGGGCGCTGCTAGTAAAGGAGTAGAGTGTAGAGTGGGAGATCAGAAACGAAGAAGAGTGTAAACAAGCACTAAATACACTGGACGTTCCCTGTTGAATGCATGTGTTAGTGGTCATTCCAAGCACTAACATAACACCCAGTCTCTGCAGTCTGCAGGCACCATCATCTTTCTCTTCACTTCATATCTCCTGCCTGAGGTAGCGGCCGGCCAGACAGACAGGCAAAAGCCTGGTGCTCTTATTTTGGAGGGGTTATGGAGGAGGCGGGACATCCCATTGCAAGCGATCCCCCTCATTGGCTGATTACATTTGTGGATTGTATCTGCGCAACAAGAGTGTCAAAACGATTTGTACACAAATGCAATGCATTCCACACACAGGCTGTGATGTGCAAACACCAATTCAACAATTGAAGACCTAGCATAGCGATCCACACACGCACACACTGATGTGCAAACAGATTTGAGACTTGAACACTGTGCATTGCACATGATTTGTATGTGTGTCTGGAAACAGTGGTTTGAAAATACAAGTTAGACTGTGTTTGTTTGCAAATTGTGAAGAGTGCATTTGTAGAAAATTACACCATAAAACAGCGGTACAATAGTGTCAAAACTCTGAAAACAAATGCGAAACAATCTACAAACAGAAATTCTGGTTTTGAAATACAAGTCACTGAATTCTATTTGTGGATCATGATGTGTGTGTTTGTGAATTTTAAATATATTTGTGAGTTGTGTTTCACATTTGTGGATCATGGTGTGTGTGTTTGTGGATTTTAAATATATTTGTGAGTTGGGTTTCACATTTGTGGATCGTGTTATGTGTTTACAGATTGTACTATCTATTTGTGAATCATAATTTGTCCATTTACAGCTGATCTGACACCATTTTACACCCATATAAAAAGCATCAAAAACAAAAACCCATGTGGATTTTTTCTTCTTCTGATGTGAATCTGAAGCGTCTGATATGATGGAAATCCGGCACCTGGCCGGAGGTCTTTAAGCCCTAACACTACTTGCCTCTCACTGGCATACTTGGGGTTTAGTTCAACACCAGCTCTAAGCTGCTCTGGACACGGCCATCAGCTACACTGGTTGGTTGATTAAGTAAATGCTCCATTCCATCCTTGAAGGCTATTCGTTAGCATGCTGCTGAAGACAGTTTCATCTAGGGCCTAAAAGGGTCGGTAGGGATTTTTTAAATTTTTTTTTCCAGTGGCAGCAAGGGATAGATAGGAAATATATATATATATATTTATTTTCCTTAAAATTGCAGCAGCGATGGATACTTTTTTCATAACATAGCCTACAACATAGCCTACATGTACGTTTACAAGGGCACTGTTTAACTTCCTGAAGCACGTTTTCAAATGATTTTAACCCCAATCTCACAATTTTGGTTGGCACGCTAGTGCTGCATGGGCAGAGAAGCGACACAAAGCACATGTCCGTCATGCTCCCTGCCATTTCGTTTTAAAGTATCCGTAGCGAAAAGCACCTTCGTGCAGTGGCAAACCCCGCCCCTTAACCCCCTCAAATCAACAAGCTCATAAAATAAATTTGGGTCGCACGTAAATTGACAGGGTCGGTCAGAAACCGGAACCGAACAAAAAAATGTTTTAGGCCTAGGCCTAATTTTGCTCCATGGATAGTGAGGGAACCAATGACATGCCCTGTTGTATACTGACTAAGGGGGTTAAAAAAAAGATAAAATCACTAAACCGTGCATTCCTTCTTATCTGGATGGCAAGTAGTATGCAGCCTGGTCAGCTGGATGTTTTGTTATGAGATGACAAATTGCAAGGAGCAAACAAAAAATTAATTCCACCTTAGGGATGCGCCGATCCGATACTGGTATCGGGTATCGGCCCCGATATAGCACAAAATTCTAGATCGGGTATCGGTGGCATGTTGGCCCAATCCATAGACTGATTCATAGGGGCCATTCTATTCACTCTAATTCTATGTGTGTGCAGTGTGTGAAGTCATACGCTAGCAACGTGCTCAGCACGCCTGCCTGGCTGTTTCCAAACAAGGCCAGGTGGAAACCTGGCATAGGCCCGTGTGCTGCTAATTTGAGTGGGAAGAGGGAGAGGATTTGCTAGTGTAACAGACTGTTCCGCTTTTTGCCCATATTCGGAAAATGACAATATTCCGACTAAATTAATAATCCACTAATATTCCTATTTACATGCAGCCGTAGCTCGCCCTCCCCGACACGTGAGGGATGGGGGGAGAGAGAGAGCTAGATGCAGGTAGGCGGAGCCGCAGAGTTTTTCTGTTGAGAATAAACAGAGCAGCACTATTCTTACGAGCATCACTTGGTCCATTTCAGGAGCTTGCTGCTGAAAAGTTTGGTGTTGCGCATCCAAGTCTTTCATAAAAAAGTAGGCTAGTAGCCTACGTTATTACCTCGCAGGCTCGCAAGCATTGTGGACTTCCGTGGGCAATGGGTGGGCACTATGACTACTCTCTCTCTCTTTAAATTAGGGCTGCCACAAACGATTATTTTGATAGTTGACTAGTCACCATATTGCACAATTACTCAATCGCTCTGATTTAGCTATCATCAGCTTCTAAATTTAGCTTCAAGTTGTTTTAAGCATGTGCCAAATAAAAATAAAGACAATTAAGATGATAATTCACTCAGAAATAATATTTTCATGAACTTTAAAGTTTAGAGCATGTAGCAGAATATTTATTTCTGGCATCAATGTACTTGCATGTAATAAATGTAATATAGTGCAAATTGCAAAACTGCAAAATAGTACACATTGAAATTGAAAACATATAGTGCAATGAAATATGTACTATCCATTGAATGAATAATGCAAAATAAAATTAGGGCACTACTACGTGGAATGGAAATGGAACCAAAAACTATTCACTATGTATGCAACCAAAATATCAACAAAAATAAATTGTTTCAGTCTTCTCAGGCATCAAACACATTTTTAAATGTCGTAAGTAGAGTGCAAACTGCGGAGTAAAATGAGGTTTCCAGTATTCCCGTCAGCAACACATGAGCTTAACGTTGCTATGATGACGCTAACGTTAGCAGCTCAAACTTAACGTTGCGGTTGCCTGTGAGCTAACAAGCTAAGTTCAGCTTATTTAGCAGATTTTGCACTTCACATTATTGTGCGTGAAATGCTCCCACACTTTGGACGTATGAGGACGGCACTGGGAGCAAGCTGCAAGCTGCTTGTTTTTCCGCTGACGAGAGATCACATGCTTTTTTTCACCAGTCACCATTGGTTCAAGGCAACGCTGTGTTGCCTTCAAGTGAACTGGGACACAGGCTCTCAACTTTAATGCCGTTCTGATTTTGATTTTTAAGGCTCTGAAAAAAAATACATATATATTGAAGGGCGAAGTCACATCAGCAACGAACTTTGAAAGATGGCAGAGCCAGAGGGAGCCACTGGCAGTGATGAAGAAGACGTTCAGGTTTTATTGTCTGTTTTTGAATATTGTGCCAGTGAGAGTTTCAGTGTGTTTTATAATATAATAAATAGGACTGTCAAACGATTAATTTTCTTAATCGCGATTAATCGCATCTTTGTATCGCATGTTTAAAATGCCATTATTTTGCATTTCAAAACATTTTTAATTAGATATTAATCATTCTTACCAGTGTGTTGTGATTGGGAATCAAATTAATGCAAATAAATGTACTTTGTGATCTTGAATTTTAGATTTATTTTCAATTCAATAGAAGTGCAATGTAGACAGGAGGTAACAATGTCTACAAAATTACGCTCCAGAACCGATACTTCCGGCGGCGGCGCTGTGGAGCAGTCCAAACCCAAAATGCCATTGGAGCCGACCTCCCAGTGGTTAGAGGACCCGCGCATCCGAGACTCTGAAGGAAGAATGAGCTGGCTGCTAGCTGGCCGCTAGCTGCTCGGTATGCTTACTGTAGCTTTTAGGTGATAGCTCAAACTCGATGTACTTCGGTGATATTTTAATCCTGTTTTACACAAGGTGCAAACTACTGCTGTTGACTTGTCCCACTGTGCCATTTGGGGAGTTTTTTAAAGTAAAACGAGCCATTTAGAAGCGTATTGCTGTCTTTCTCTTCCATGCATGCATGCAGGAGACAGGAAGCCGCTGCGAACGGCTTGACTACAAGTACGGGTGCGACGAAGGGACAAAATAGCGGCATGCGATTAACGTGATAAAAAATAACGCGTTATGGTCGGCCCTTAATCGCATCGCAATTAACACGTTAACGCTGACAGCCCTAATAATAATCAAAATGAGATTTTTTTTTTGCCTGCCTATTTGTTGGTTGGAAAGTTGTTCTTTGACATGAAGTTGATTCAATGTGAGAAAAAAGTAGCTTTGATGTAGCAAGCTGCTTTTGGCATGTTGCTCGTAGCTTAGCTTGCTACATTTCTCTGGGGATAGCTTCAATGTAGTTTAGCTATATTTAATCGAGAGTAACTGACAGCTTAGCTTACTACATTTTCCAAGTAGCTTGCCCATCAAGTAGCCTAAATCTGTATCGCTTTATTGGTGTATGGACACATTTGAAATGTTTATTATTCTCCCTTATTAAGTAGGGGTGTCAAAAATAATCGATTATAAGATGCATCGCGATGCGGACGTGCACGATTCTGCATCGATTCACAAATGTCAGAAATCGATTATAAAAAAAATAAATAAATAAATAAATATATATATATATATATAATGGAAGTACATGCAGTTGTTTATTTTAATTATGGATCATAATACAATGCAATTCCAAATGCACTTTTATTTTAAAAGTAGCCACACAGTGAGAAAAAAGAAAGTGAGAAAAAAAAAAAAAGAAGAAGTGATGCATCGATTTAAGATGCATCGATAATCGTAATCGAATCGAATCGTAGCCCTCTGAATCGTAATCGAATCGAATCGTGAGGCCAGTGAAGATTCACAGCCCTATTATTAAGACAATATGTTAATATGTGCTAAACAAGAGGTAATGTTAGTTACTTATATCAATACACAGTGTACTTAGCTATTGTATAACAGAAATAACTGTCATATTTGGATTTACATTAAACTTAAGACCATTTATTTGCTTATGTTTATTTCAAACCCTGTAATATCTGTATGTTCAACTCAGTTCATGGAAATAATCAAAGCTCAAACAATACTGTTATGTGTGTCTACTAACATCATTAAAATATCATAACGATAACGCTGTTTCTGGTAGTTTACTTTTAATCTATGGCTACGTTGCTAGCTAAATAGCCTGCCTTGGCAACTGGCTGGGCTGTGGTTGGGATCATCTGGTTTGCTGTGGCTGGTGTCAATCAAGGAAACTTCGCTCCAAAAGTTAGTCTTTATTATCACCTCTTTTACTCGAAATGGGACCATAATTTAGAAAACGGAGCCCATGAGAGCATGAAAAAGACTTGAAATTGTTTATTCGGACCATAAACGCATTTGGAAAATGTTTATTTAAGACACAGACCGAGAGAGAAGTCGGCTCATTTTTCCATTGAGGCCAATGTACGTGACGTCACTTCTGGACCGTGACGTGCGCCCCCTTTCAGGACTGGCTTCATCAATTTCCCCATTGTGTTGGCCACTGCATGCAATGCAGCTGCTAGACCTACAGTAGCTAGACTGAGGACAGAAAGCAGCCAAAGATCTCACAGAACAGGAGCGGAGAGCAGCCAGACCTCTCACTCTGCAGCAGATTCCAAAACCAAAGATTGCACACCGACCAAAGATTGTGCAACGGGAAGAGCTCTCACTCTGTCAGAGTTTCCCAAACCTACAAATCACTCACTTTTTTAACTACTTAACACATTGACTGCCAGCCGTTTTTTTTTTGCTGTAGGTAGCTACTGCCAAGCCGTTTTTTGAGGATTCTGGCTCATTTTACAAGAGCCGAGGATTCTTTTCTGCTTGGAGTTTGTGAACACAAAGTTCACAAAAGTACTAATAGAATGTGTGCTTTCTCTGTCTAAAAGAGTTAGTTTGTAGAGTTAGTAGTTATGTAGATATTAGCCGTTGAGTACAGCATGGTTTCAGCGTCTGAGAGTGAAAGCTGAGATAATCGCAGTTTTGTGAAATTCAATCAAACAGGCAGAACAGTCACTTTAACCATTTATTTTTGGCATCAGTGAGAGATCAGACATCCAAACAATATAGTTCTGAACGCCCTCTCCTTCAAACTCCTCCCTCCGTGGGCGTGTCTGGTGGCTTTCAGCCTGCGTTTGTCACAAGCGAGTGCTCTGCTGCTGCTGCTGCTGCGAGTTTGAGCAGCCTCCCTCCCTGGCAGCGAGTGTGGATAGGGCTCACTCGTCTCTTGGGTTTGAGAGCCCCGATGAAGCCCCGTGCGACTCTAGGCTTTATGCTGCCCACCCAGTCCATTTCTGGAACCCCCCACCGCCGTGCGCCCGTGCGCAGCAGCGCGAAAGCGTCCCCGCCTACAGTATGAGAATGAGGCTGCTTTGCTGCTGCTGCCTGGCAGTCTGCATGGGGCTCGCTGGATGGGTTTCGCTGGTTTCTTGGCGGTCCGGTTGAGAGCTCTGATGAAGCTCTTGCGATTCTGGGCTTATTTATGGTGCGTGTTTCAAAGTGTGCATCCAATCTATTCTTGGAACCCCCCACCGTTGCCACCGCTGTGCATCAGCGCGAAAGTGAAAGCGTTTTCACCATCCATTTTACTGTATGAGAACGGCTTCCTCCTCGCGCTTTTCCCTCCAGTTTTGGCTCGCCTCTCCTACTGTGGAGAGACATGTCGCCACTCAGTGGGTCGGTAAAATAGATTATACACATTCAATACCTCCAATTCTGGTATAGGAGACGTAAAAGGGTTAGATCAACGTCCCACCGTCAAAAAAACAAAATCAAAAAAAAATTTTGACGTAAAAACACGTCATTGGCAGTGAACGGTTGGATTCTGTTTGACGTAAAAACACGTCATTGGCAGTGAACGTGTTAATAAATGAAAACCTTAAACGAGTAAATTTAAATGTAAAGACAGCACAGTAACATCAATGCTGATTACACACACACACACACACACACGATTGCATTTTGTGAGTTTTTCTTGGGACGAGGGGGCACCATGAAATAAATTACGCTTAGGGCACCCAAATGGCCAGCAGCGGGGCTGGGGAGAGTGCAGACTTACAGTATCAGGCAGCACAGCATTGTGTGATAGTGGTAAGTTTCTTACTTTCTGGTGAAAGTTGAAGGGAAAATAAATCAAATAGAATATGTCTCTCACACATGGACTCAAATTGGGGAATGTTTTCCCTCACAAAATGTTTAAGTTGCATAATATAACGTGGGGGAAATTGAGGTAAATTGTACTTTAACTTTAGTTGATCGAACGATGCAAACTTGTTGTCTACATAGAAGTTTTTTATACACTTAAAAGTCCTTTAGCACAGTGGTTCTGAACTCGGGGGTCGGGACCTCCCGGGGGGTTGCAAGATTATTTTGGGGGGGGTCGCGGGATAATTGTAAAAAATAAAAATAAAAGATAAAAAGATGAAAATCTCCAATACCAATGATTCATGTCCTGTATATAAAGCTATCTAAACTATAAACTGTATCAAAAAGATTTCAGTATGTGAGTGAGGGGGGTCATGAACCCTACCCTCAAGGTTTTTGGGGGTCGCGGCTCAAAAAGGTTGAGAAGCACTGCTTTAGCACACCATGTGACAAATGTGTTGTCCAGTAATGCTGGGACAAAGGCATGGTTATGGCAAAATGGTGTATATTGCTGCTGTCGGGTCAAAACCTTGAATCTCCAAGAAAGCAATTTTTCACAAGGAAGAAAAAAACTTTCACATTCATATATAGAAATATTGGGGACTTTGTAAACATAATTAGTGCTTAGTGCTTTAAGAGCAGATGTGGGATTTGTAAACAGCAAGGAGGACAGTGAGGCATCATAGGCTTTTGCTTCAGCATGCGCGCACCAAGAGATTAATATATACTGTATATAATATATATATTTAGAATCAGTAGAGAGTGGTTTTGTGGTCTCTCCTGTTTCTAAATATAGCTGAATTGTGTTGTTGACTTTGGCTCTCTATTCTTCCTGCTGTCCCAGTCGTTGCTCCAGTTGTAGAGTTGTAGATTAGCACATGCCCCCTCTGATACATGTGCAGTCACCTGACAGCGAGGTGTTTCACCCGCAGGGCGTAGCGTGTGGCAGGATCACACAATTCCCCCAGTTCCCCTAGCCAACAAACGAGCACCCCGACCAACCAGAGCAAGCGCTAGTGCAGCAACCAGGACTCATACCCCACCAGCTTCCCACCCGCTGACACGGCCAAATGTGCCTGTACGCCAGACCTAGCCGGAGGTAACATGGGGGCTTGCACCTGCAACCCTTGGGTTGGGAGGCAGGGAACACCTACACTACACGCGTTAACTCATCAAGATGGCAGCGCGCAGCAGTGCAGCGGCTACTCTGGCTCCTGGTTTTAACGATTTGAGTGGTTTTAGTGTAACGTATAGTGCTAGGAATGCCTCATGTAAGAGCAACAGTAAGCTGAAATATAGCGTGACCCAACTTGCAAGCCTTAACAACTTGTCCGCCTCACTTCCAACCAATCTCAAAGCGAAGCTCGGCAGGCTAAAGCTCCTGAGACCAGTGGACTGGCGTAGCAGACTCCAGCGGCTCAAAGGCAAGAGGAGGCGGTGCACACAGAAGCAGAAAAGGGGCAAGCGGGCCGGCCTGCTAGCAAAGCTAAAGGCTAGCACAAACAGGCTAGCTATCCCATCACTCTTTCTGGCTAACGTCCGCTCGCTGAACAACAAGATGGACTTGTTGCGACTAAGAATGAACGCACATCGGGAGATGAAGAACTGCTGTGTCTTACTCCTAACCGAAACATGGCTAAATAGCAGCATGCCGGACCAGGCTTTCCAACTAGACGGACTGACGCTCTTCCGTGCAGATCGGAGTCACCTGTCGGGGAAAACTCGAGGAGGTGGATTATGTATCTACGTCAGCGAAGGTTGGTGCACAAACTGTTCTCTGATCTCTGGTCTCTGAACGCAGAAGTCTGCGCTCTGCTAGTCTCGCTAGCCAGCCTCTCTTCCTTTCTGTCAGAGAGTCTGGCGTCGCGGAAACAGGCAACGGGGATCAGCCCGCCCCTGCTCTAAAGCTGCTCTCCCATTCGAGCGGCTGTTTCGGTGGCAGCAGGATAACCGCTCCCCCGCTTGCAAGCTCTGTCACGCTCTGTCATTGGCTCCGACCATGTCAATCAGAGCGGCTTCCGCTGTGTGTCCCTGTAAATGCTCCCGGCTGCCGAACAACGCTAACTAGCTAGCGTAGAAAGCTAACGGCAGAAATCTATGGGCTAACTCGTTGCTACAGTACATGCTGAAAATGGCAAGTTTTGAAGAAGATATGGATTGTGCAATAAAGAAGGCCTGCTCGGCACTTTCGGTGGATGGTTGTAAAGATATCCAGAGAATATGTTTAGAACATTTGCTGTCTAACAGTGACGTTCTTGCATGTTTACCCACTGGTTATGGAAAAAGTTTCATCTTCCAGGCATGGCCTATCGTCTACGGTGAACTAGCACGGATAAACCCAGAGAGATGGCGTGAAAATCCGATGGTTTTGGTAGTCTCTCCCTTGATCGCGATAATGGAGGACCAGGTCAAAACCCTGCTTTCAAGGGGGGTTTCTGCAGCCTACGCCGGGCAAGATCCAGACTTGGACGAGAAAATAGCTGCTGGCGAGTACTCCATTGTATACGGATCAGCTGAGACATTCGTTGGACAAGATAAATGGAGAGCGATCCTGCAAACGACGACGTTTCGTGAGCGATTGGTGGGGATAGCTGTGGACGAAGTACATACGGCGATCCACTGGTAAAAACAATTACGATTAACCATCTATGCAGTACATTTATATAGATAACGTGTTGTGTGCAACTTACACTAGCTAAGTCAATGATCACAATCACTAAAATGTAGCCAGCAATTATCATTTCATCCATAAACATTGCCAAAGCACAATCTTGTTAAAAAAAAATACTGTGTACAATTTGTAGTAGCTACTTAACACTAAATTGCAAAACCTAAACTTCCGATTCAGTATCATCTACTTTAGAACCCCATTCAAGGCAGACGTACTTAACCACTGCATCAATGTTATTTCTCCATTTGGTTAATCACTCTGTCTTTGTATTTACAGGGGAGAATGACAGGGGAGTGAGGCTCCTTTCAGAGAGTGGTGTGGAAAAATTGGTGAACTGAGATCCCTTTTGCCCACTTCTGTGCCCCTCCTGGCAATAACTGCAACAGCCTCCAAAGCCATGAGACAGAAGCTGAGGAAAAATCTTGGAATGCAACAATGTTTAGAGCTTGTTAAAAGCCCGAGCAGGGACAACATCAGACTTGCTACCAAAAAAGTCTCCTCTGATCCAGCCAACACTTTTGCCTGGCTTTGCAGGGAGCTGGAAAGCCAGGGGCCCACAACAGAAAAGGTGGTAATATACTGCAAGAGTATAGCAGAGTGCTCACTGTTGTACTCTGATGTTTTCAAACTTACATTGGGGAAGCATGCATGTTATCCAGTAGGTGCCAAAGATGTTTCAGCAAATAGACTGGTGGACATGTATCATTCAGAGACACCAGAAGACGTCAAACTGCATATACTGAACTCGCTCAAAGACCCATTGTCTGTTCTCAGAGTTGTAATTGCGACTACAGCACTCGGAATGGGTGTTGATTTTAAGGGTGTCAACCATGTTGTCAACTATGGGCCCCCAAGAAACATTGAGGCCTACATGCAAGCCTTTGAGGGCAGGGCGAGATGGGTGTCAGGCACATTCAGTTATCTTATACCACGGCAGACAGCTACAAGGCTTATCGGATGAAATGCTCCAGTATGTCTCTGAAAGAAAACGGTGCATGAGAGTCAAACTGCTGCAGCTGTTTGATGGTGAGAAAACAAAGCCTCTTGAACCCAAACATGCATGTTGTAGCTCCTGTGCATTATATTGTGACTGTCTCGATACCTGTGATGGACGTGCAAGTCCACTAGAGAAACATGCAGGGGATGGGCTTGTAAAAGAAAGAACTGTTACAGATGAACAGAGAAACATTCTTCAGGAATGCTTAGAGAGCATAACACATGACATGCCGCAGCAAGGTGTTTTTGGAGCAGTCTCTGTTTATTCCACTCAACAAGCTGAAAGCCACACAGGAGCACATATTGTCAAAGAAGTGCTTGAGTCAAGCAACAGACTTTTCACATTGGTGGATGTATTTTGCAATGTGCAAGTTTTTAAGGTTGCTGAGGCACAGGCGATATTGAACATTGTGTCACAGGTGTTCGGAGATACAGAGGAGGAACACTTTGAGGAGGAGGACAGCTTGAGTGGTCTTGATGTATTTGGAAACATGACATTGTTTTAAAAAGGCTTCTCAGTGCTCCACGACTAGTCACGGTTTCCACATACTTTTTGTTAGTAAATAGTTTTTACACAGCACAGTTGAGAAGTGTTAACACAAGCAAGCCTCTCTTTTTTATTGTCTGAGGTCCTGTAAAGCCTGCTACTTCTATTCATATACGAGGGATCAGTCGAGCAGCATTTTGGTAAACAAACCGCATCACTGGGTAGCAATTGAACCCTATGGAGCCTGAGCTTTAGGAGGCTTGTGTGTCTCACTCTAGCCGCTGACTCGGTTTACATTTTAGGAACTGCGACAGTTCACACAACTTCAACACAACTTTAACACGACATGCATAATTATAAATCATCCTCTTGAGCTAATTCTGCTCTCACACATAATGTCAAAATATATGCGATGTGACGTTTAGTTTTTGAGATATTAACGTTTGTTTGGTACAACTCATACTAGTTAACTACCACAGAGTTACACATTTTTGGGTGGCAGTGACATCACGCTGATATATTCTATAGAGGGGGGAATGCTGTAATTCAGTTTTATGGTCTGCCAATGTTTAGGAAATAAAGACATTACTATTTAAAATTCACATGTGTTTTACAAGATGTACAAAATTTGGCCAACACAGAAACAGAAAAATATTTGGTTATTGTAATAGATGTGTGTACATTGTGTGATTATTTACATTTAACGTGTTTCCACACATTCAAGCCTTTTTTTGTGGGCTCCTGTAAAAGCTGGTAGTTTTCCTAGAGAGGGAAAAATGCTGTTTCTCTTATCTTTGCTTTTCCTAATTTTTTGAAAATAAAGACATTGCTATTTCTAATTCAGTGTTTTAGTGTTTTATAAGACGTATAATATTTGGTCAACACAAACTTGTTTTTATGCTGAGCATATGTACATCAGCAAATATCAGATATTGGCCATAACAGCAATCTTAACACTGGTTATCGCTACAGATCCAAACATCGGTATAGAACCAATTCAAGATTCAAGATTCAAGATTTTTATTGTCACTCCATGGTACAAGTATCACGTGTGAAATTCTTGTGCTGTGGACTCCGTTTACGACATTGCAATAAGCAATAGGCAACAATAAGCAATAATGAGCAGCAATAGGCAATAAGGCAATATAGTGATAAGACAAGTCCGAGACAGTGGCATATTCACTGCACATGGGTGCACATGTCATGTGCATACGTTAGACGTGCTTAAACATTTTAGATTCGACGTATTTGACATACAGGTGCAAATAGCATGTACCTTATTAAACATACAATTAAACTTGACCAAAGCACCGATCCGTTCCACCTCACATGAGCTTCTGTGATATCGATTTAACAACATTCTACAAGAGCCACATACAGCTAATAAATCGTCTGTGGTTTTAACGGGTGCAGTGAGCCCCTCCAGCGCTAAAGTAAATGTAGGCTTCGGCTCGTGCGAACTGCTAATGAGGCGATGTCTGTCTTTTCTTCTTTGAAAACTACCATCACACAATCGACATATGTCTGGTATTATTTTGCGAGGAGTGTTAGCTTCTTTCGGTGAGGTCGCCATCTTTATGCCTGTGAGCTCTCCTCCCGTCTAAATGTTCCGCCGACACAAGTTCCACCCCGAAACGATTTTCCAAGGGCACTAACGCTAAGCACCGCCCAAGACGAAGCTGATTGGTTAACCCAAACAGAGCATTTTTTTCGCAATCCCAAAATCGAAACCTGCGATGCCAGACTCTCTGACAGAAAGGAAGAGAGGCTGGCTAGCGAGACTAGCGCTCTGCTAAAAGCCCGTGACACAGCGTTCAGGTCTGGTGACACAACCGAACTCAGGGCAGCGAGGTTATGTCTCAATGCAGGCATAAAAAGGGCCAAAGCGGACTTCCGGTGGCGCTATGCTTTGAGACACACGCGTCGGGTGCTCGCTCCCCTAACATTTAGCTGTGATTAGCTGCTTATCAAAGTTATAGAAGGTTCTGAACATAACTAACACGATATAAGTTAAGAAGATGTAATATGAACACACGGAATAACAAGAAAAGGAAAAAGGTGAAGCAGCAAAACGTGTTTCAAAAAGACGAAGAAAGAGAGAAGCCTCCGCCGCCATTACCCGAGGTGGAAACTAAGGAAGACGAGAGTAAAGGGAACATGGAGGAACTAATCCGAGAACTGAAAGAACTGAGAAAAGAAACTAAGGACTCATTTGCTGATACCAAAGCGACACTTTCCAGGCTGGAAACGTCGGTGGGGGAGTTGAAACAACGAACGGGGAAACTTGAGCAAAGAACCGCGGAGGCGGAGACCAGAATCGGCGAGGTCGAAGACAACAGCCGGCGGCATGAAAGGGCTATCCGCCACCTGGTGAGAAGAGACGCTGCTCTCACTAATATGTGTGATGATCTGCAGAACCGTATACGCCGTAACAATTTGAGAGTGTACCAGGTCCCCGAAGAGAGTGAGAAGAATGACATGGCTGGCTTTATGCAACAACTAATAAAGACCACGCTACAGCTCCCCCCGGAGATGAATATACAGATTGAGAGGGCACACAGATCACTGGGACAAAAACCAGCCAACAACGCACCACCACGCTCCATCATTATAAAGTTTCTAGACTATACAGTGAAAGAAGCGGTGCTCCGTCAAGCCTGGGCACAGAAGCGGGTCATGTTTCAAGAGAAAGTCATATACTTTGACCAAGACTACTCTCCAGATGTACAGATGAAAAGAGCGAAGATACGTGGGGTGATAAAACAGCTGAAGGAGAAGGGGATCCAGGCCAGATGTCGCTTTCCAGCCCAGCTGAGAGTCAACCTGACGTCCGGAGTGAAAACGTTTCCTACCCTGATTGAGGCGGTGCCAACACTCCAAGATCTGGGCGTCACAGTCCAGGTGAGCGAGAGGGAGAAGATGGAACGAGAGCTCTCCAGAGAAACGTGGCGAAGGCAGGATAACGGGAGAGGGAGAAGAGATGAAACTCTGTCAGACGCGGATTTGAGATCCTTTCTACAGGTCTGAAAGGACAGCTACAGTGAGAGGTGCTCAGGTAACAGAGTCAGACTTGAGTGACAACAGCGAGGTAATATGTTACCCACTCATATTCGGGACACTTTGGGGCAGCATACTTAAAATAAAATAATAATAAAATAAGAATGTTTAAAAAAAAAGAGTGAAAAACAATAATAAAAGATTATAATAATAATTTAAAAAAAAAAAGAAAAGAAAAAAAAAAAAAAAAGCTAATCACACTGAACAAAGAGTGTAAGTTTACAAAAAAATTGGTAAACGTTTGGGGGAGGGAAATATCCCGTTTCTTTTTATATTATGGAAATGCCCGAGATAGGGTTCCAACTTCACCGGAGGATTTATTTTCTGTGGTTTGTTGTTTGGATGGCACTTTGTGCATACTCCCCAGAGAGAGTTAGAGGCCACTACTCTCTGCCTATAACACAAAGGGAGCTGGGCACACAGGTGCACCCAGCTGGGTTTTTGGAAGTCATTTTTGTTTATTTTGTTCATTTATTGCTATGTGTTATAAGTTCGTATAACACATCATGTTCAGAACTTGTTTCATTGATTCTCACAGAAGTGCAATTGTATATTATATCATGGAAATCTTTCAGGTGCATCGTATTAGAACTGAGGGTTGGGTTAGCAACAAAATGGAAAAACATTAGGACAAATTTGAATACCCTAGCTTTACATCCATGAATGATTTGAACGTAATCACATATAATGTCCATGGACTGAATCATCCTATTAAAAGGAAGAAAATATATAGTCAATTAAAAAAACTAAGATGCTCAATTGGCTTGTTACAGGAGACACATCTGTCAGAAGGAGAACATAAAAAATTGAGAAGGGAATGGGTAAATCATATATACAGTGCTTCATTTGGTAAAAAAAGGGGAGTAGCAATCTTAATTAATAGGTCGTTGGCCTTTTCTTCAGAAAAAGTAATTCAGGATCAGAGGGGGAGGTTTGTCATGGTAATAGGCACAATAGGGGAGGTGGAGGTATCCATTCTGAATGTATATGCTCCAAATGAATATGATCAGGATTTCTTTAAGGAAATTGCCAATGTTATTGCCGATAATGCTAAAGGCATGTTAATAGCGGGGGGAGATTTTAATGCCGTACAAGATGGGAAATTAGACAGAGTGCCAGCAGAAGGAGGAGCCCAGACTAAAAAAACTAAAACACTTAATAATATGCTCTCAGAATTAGGACTAGTTGATCCATGGAGACATATAAATCCTAAGGGGAAGGACTTCAGTTTTTATTCTAATGTCCATAATAGCTACTCGAGGATCGATTTCTTCTGCCTTCCTCAACAGTGTATGTATAAAGTAACAGACTGTCATATTGAACCAATAACTCTGAGTGACCATGCTCCCGTCATATTAAGCATAGATCTAAACAAAGAATTTTATTTCAGATATTGGAGACTAAATGTCTCATTACTGACTAATACAACAGTGGTACAAGACTTAAAAAAGAACCTTAAGGAATACTTTGAGATTAATGACAACGGAGAAGTGACACCATCAATTTTATGGGAGGGGGGGCTAAGGCAGTCATAAGAGGGAAGATGATTCAAATTGCATCAAGGTTGAAGAAAACACGATTGGAAGAGCAGACTAGGTTAGAGAATAAGATAAAACAATTGGAGATAGAACATAAGTCCACAGGAACACAGAACACTCTGCTAGTATTAAAAGAAACAAGGAAGTCCTTGGATAAGCTCCTTACATATAAGGCAGAGGGAGCCTTAAGGTTTTCTAAACAGAAATACTATGAGATGGGGAACAGAGCCAGTCGACTACTGGCCTTTCAACTCCGTAAAGCACAGGCTAATCGTATGGTACCTAAGATTATACATCCCACACTCAAAAAAATTGTAACACACCCAAAGGAAATAGCAGATGCCTTCGTTTTATAAAGATCTATACAGAGAACCTAATTCAGAAACAACAGACAACGAAATTGAGGCCTTCATAGCCAGACTACACCTACCCTCATTATCAGAAGAGGAAGCAGCACAGATTACATCAGTTATTACTGAAAGTGAAATAAGGGAAGCTATAAAAAAATTAAAATTAATTTTAATTTTTTTAAAATTAATAATAAAAATAATAAATCCCCAGGGATCGATGGACTCCCCGGAGAGTTTTACAGATGCTTTATAGATGATTTGACACCAATATTAGAGAAAGTTTTTAACTTTGCTCTCTCCAATAAGGACCCACCAAATACATGGTCCGAGGCCATTATATCAGTAATTCACAAAGAAGGTAAAGATCCGACACTCTGTGAAGGATATAGACCCATCAGTCTGCTATGTAATGACCAAAAATTATTGACTAGTATTATGGCAAAAAGGATGCAAAAAATTATAACAAAACTCATTAGCCCGGATCAGACAGGCTTTATTCCCGGCAGACAAGGAGCAAACAACATAAGGAGAACACTGAATATTATAACATGTGCCAAGAAAAGTATGCAAAACTCTGTGCTAATTAGCTTTGATGCGCAGAAAGCATTTGACACTGTAAACTGGCAGTTTTTATATAAAACACTGGCTGCTATGGGATTTCATTCAACGTTTGTGGACTGGGTGAAGGTCATATACACAAATCCAAGGTGATGCGTTAGAGTGAATGGCTGCTGTTCAGATTTCTTCAACCTTGAGAAAGGGGTCCGCCAAGGAGATTGCCTTAGTCCTTTGCTCTTCGCTGTCCTTGTTTAATGTCCTTGCGACATTAATAAGACAAAATAAAAATATTAAAGGTATAAAAGATGATGGTCAGACAGAAAATAAGACTTCGCTTTACGCGGATGACTTATTGACGTACATCAGTGACCCTGTCTCCTCAGTTCCGGCATTGATGAGTAGTTTAACACGTTGAGTGCCAATGACGAGATATCTCGGCTTACAGAATCCAACCGTTGAGTGCCAAAGACGAGATATCTAGGCTTAAAAAAAAAAAAAAAAAAATTTGACGGTGGGACATCGATCAACCCCTTTTACGTCTCCTATACCAGAATTGGAGGTATTGAATGTGTATAATCTATTTTACCGACCCACTGAGTGGCGACATGTCTCTCCACAGTAGGAGAGGCGAGCCAAAACTATAGGGAAAAGCGCGAGGAAGCCGTTCTCATACAGTAAAATGGATGGCGAAAACGCTTTCACTTTCGCGCTGATGCACAGCGGTGGCAACGGTGGGGGGTTCCAAGAATAGATTGGATGCACACTTTGAAACACGCACCATAAATAAGCCCAGAATCGCAAGAGCTTCATCAGAGCTCTCAACCGGACCGCCAAGAAACCAGCGAAACCCATCCAGCGAGCCCCATGCAGACTGCCAGGCAGCAGCAGCAAAGCAGCAACTCGTTTGTCACAGACCCGCCGCAGAGCCAAGGAGAGCGGAGGAGAACGCCCACGGAGGGAGGAGTTGGAAGTAGAGGGGGGTTTCCTGCTGTTATGGAGGAAATTACTGTTCAAAACTATTGTTTAGATGTCTGACGCCAAAAATGAATGGTTAAAGTGACTGTTCTATCGAATTTCACAAAAAGCCGTTTATCTCTGAATAAATTTTCTGACGCTGAAACCATGCTGTATTCAACTGCTAATGCTTACATAACTACTAACTCTACAAACTAACTCTTTTAGACAGAGAAAGCACACATTCTATTAGTTGTTTTGAGATATTGTGTGTTCACAAAATCTTAGCAGAAAAGAATCCTCGGGTCTTGAAAGATGAGCCAGAATCCTCAAAAAAACCCTCTGGCAGAACCTACCTACAGTAAAAAAAAAAACGGCTGGCAGTGAATGTGTTAAAAGAATATGGGAAATTTTCAGGTTACCAAATTAATCAATCAAAATCTGAGGCAATGATGCTGGTGGGGAGCTGGCCACCACAGTTAGAAGGAAAATTTAAATTTCACTGGTCCAAGCAAGGATTCAGATATTTAGGAATTGTCATAACTCCTAGCACATCACAACTATTTAAGGCCAATTATGAGAAATTGATGGATGAAATAAAAACTGATCTTACAAGATGGGAAGTCCTTCCCCTTTCCCTGATAGGGCGTGTAGAAACAATAAGAATGAATGTACTACCAAGGTTGCTATTTTTGTTCCAATCCCTACCTATAGAGGTCCCTACTGCTACATTTAGAACAATTAACAAATGGCTATCTAAATGTATATGGCAAAACAAAAGACCCAGAATTAGACTTAAAAGACTATTATGCTCAAAAGAAAAGGGGGGTCTAGACTTACCCAACATGGAAAAATATTATTGGGCAGCTCAGCTCAGATCAATGGTAGCATGGCTATCTCAAGACAAAGACACAATATGGGTGGGGATGGAACAAAATCATTGCCCAAAAGCACCATTAGATGTAATCCCATTTTTGAACAAGGATTCTTGGAAAATACATAAAATTAATAATCAATGGGTAAAAACCACTCTGAAAATATGGTCAACCGTGAGACAGAAGCTAAGACTCCCCTCATCAATATCTATAGCGATGAAGATTGCACGAACTATTGATTTTCTCCCATCCAAAATAGGGGCAGGGTTTAAAGAATGGGAAAGAAAGGGTCTAATCATGTTGGGTCAAATGTTTGAAAGAGGGGTCCTGATGACCTTTGAACAACTTCAGCGCAGATATAACCTTCCACACAATGATTTTTTTTAAATATTTACAAATAAGACACTACCTCCAGAAACACAAAGAATGGGACAAATTATGTAATACACCATCACATCTAGAAAGTTTTTTTATGCTAACAATTGATGGGACTGTCAAAAAGAAAATCACCTCCTACATATATAAAATACTGCAAGGAGATTTAATGGATAATAGTCTGGACATTAAAAGAAAATGGGAACTGGAGATGGAATCTATAATTTCGGAAGAAGATTGGGAATTAGCATGCGCAGAGGGACACAAAACAACTAGTAGTCCCATCTGGAAGGAATTTGAATGGAAGGTTAAGATGAGGTTTTTCAGGACTCCTCATCACGTCAAAGTTTGGTGGTACCTCAGACAGATGTTGGAGGGGTTGCGGCCTGATAGGAGAGCATTCACACATATTCTGGGACTGCCCAAAATTAGGGGATTATTGGCAGAACATACAAACAGAAATTAAGAACTGTCTAGAGATTCGATTTCCCTTGGAACCATCTTACTATTTATTAGGAATAATACCAGAAGATATGGGAAACAATAACTTGAAACGAATACTTAGAGTCCTTCTGTTAACCGCTAAGAAAATGATCACAATCTCTTGGCTGAGACCGCAGCCCCCCACGATAACACAATGGAAGGAGAAGGTTAAAGATGTTTATCAGATGGAGGAAATAACTGCAAGGTTACAATTAAAGACAGAGGCATTCTTGATGAGGTGGTCACCAATCTTTTTGTATTTTGTTTTGCCTAGAGTGTAGTGAACAACACCTGTAGTAGGCTATTAATTTTATTTCTTCTTTTGCTTTAATTTGTCTATTATCTTCTATAATTTTGAACTGACTGTCATGCTGTATGTCTTTTCTCTACATACGAAGAAAAGACAATAACAAACCCGGTCATATGGGAATGGAGACTATGGACATTGAAAAGACAAGATTATATGGACTGCATTTCAATACACCCATACCTGTGATGTAAATGAATGAATAAATGTATAATTGCACTTGAGAAAATAAATAAAAATAAGTTCAAAAAAAAAAGAAAAAAAAAAGGGCCAAAGCAACATACGCTCTAAAAATCCAGCGTCACTTTTCCACCAATGACCCCCGGAGCATGTGGAAGGGCATCAAGTCCATAACAGATTACACCAAAAGAGATGTAGAATGCCCCAGGGACCCGTCTCTCCCTGATGCCCTCAACACATTCTATGCTCGCTTTGAGGACCCAAACATCCCTCCTGTCTCCAGGCTCACCCCCCCCCCCCCCCCAGTGTCTCTGCTGAGAGTGTGAGGAAGTGTCTGCAGAGAGTCAACCCCCGCAAGGCTGCAGGACCAGACAACATCCCTGGCCAGGTCCTTAAGGACTGCACACACCAGCTCTCAGAGGTGATGACGGACATTTTTAATGTCTCCCTCTCAACAGCAACTGTCCCAACATGCCTTAAAACTGCCTTAAAACCTTAAACCTTAAAACTGCCTTAAAAATCATCCCTGTCCCGAAATCCCCCACAGTGACATGTATGAAGGACTACCGCCCAATAGCACTCACCCCAATCATCACAAAGTGCTTTGAAAGGCTGGTCATGTCACACATAAAAGAGACCATCAGCACTACCATAGACCCCCACCAGTATGCATACAAGGAGAACCGCTCCACCGCAGACGCCATCTCCTACGTGGCTCACCTGGCCCTCACTCACCTGGAGAGCAAGAACTCCTACGTCAGACTGCTGTTCCTGGACTTTAGCTCTGCGTTCAACACCATCATTCCACAAACCCTGATTGACAAGCTGTCACAACTCGGACTAATCGTGCGTTCCTTTATCGCAAAAGAACTGGGAGGTGGAGGCTAAATGACGTCACATCCGTTTTGTTAGCGTTCCATTTGCAGAAAAGTTGAGCTGGGAAGTTCACTGTTCACTGGTCAGATCCACTCGCTAGCCAGGCTAGCCATTGTTAGCAATAACAGTTGATATAACATTTAGTGGCATTTTGCGCATACAAACACTGCAGCCTCATGTCCACACAGATAGAAGTAGGCCGTGCTGTGTGTACAGCTGATTTAACGAGACACAAACAAGACAGAAGTGCTAAATAGCATTTATATGATTATAACTACTGTTGTTGCGCGGAGCAGCCATCTTGGATTTTTTTAGGTCGGGGCTGCTGAGACTCCTACGAGTTTGGAATGGGAAATACCAGCTCTAGTGACGTCACGTCCCAGCTCATGAACTTTGAACCGGTAAGATTACCAGTTCCCAGTTATAAAGGAATGCACGATAAGCCCATCTCTGTGCAACTGGATACTGGACTTCCTGACAAACAGGCCCCAATCTGTCAGGATCCATGACATCCTGTCCTCCCGCATCATCCTCAACATCGGCTCCCCCCAGGGATGTGTACTCAGCTCTCTACTGTACATACTGCTCACATACGACTGCTCAGCCTGGAACCTGAGCAATCACATCGTGAAGTTCGCTGACGACACGGCAGTGGTAGGGCTCATCACAAACAACGATGAGTCTGCGTACAGACAGGAAGTGGAGAAATTGGAGGCATGGTGCAACAAACAACCTCTCCAATGTGAAGAAGACGAAGAAGATGATAATAGACTTCAGGAAATCCAGCTCCACCCCCCCTCCCCTCATCATCGGGGGAGCAGCTGTCGAAGTTGTCCCATGTTTTAAATATCTGGGAGTGCACATCTCCGACACTCTCACATGGAGCCTGAACACAACCAGTACAGTGAAGAAGGCCAACCAACGCCTCTACTTCCTGAGGAGGCTGAAGCGTGCTGGCCTCGGCACCTCAGTCCTCACCTCCTTCTACAGGTGTGTGGTGGAGAGCGTCCTCACCTCCTTCTACAGGTGTGTGGTGGAGAGCGTCCTCACCTCCTGCATCACTGTGTGGTATGGCAGCTGCTCTGCTGCAGATAAACAAGCACTGCAGCGTGTGGTCAAAACCACACATAGGATCATTGGCTGCCGCCTGCCAAACCATCAGTGACATCTTCCAGGACAGATGCAAGAATAAAGCTGGTAAAATCATGAAGGACTGTACCCACCCTGCCAATGGACTGGTTGCCCCTCCCCCCCTCTGGTAGGAGGCTACGCAGCATCAAAGCCAGAACCACCAGGCTCAAGAATAGCTTCTTTAAAACTCTCTCGTAACGGACAAGCCCCGTCTTTTATTGTCACACGAACACCACAACACATGCATGCGGCCACAACACACTCATGCTGACGGTGGCCGGTGAAAAGTGTCCTCTGCATTTAACCCATCCAGGCATGTCCTTTCCTCCGGGGGGCAGGCCAGGAGCAGTGGTCGCTTTCTCGTACAGCGCCCGGGGACCAACTTCGGATGTTGTCGTCACTGGTCGGATGACGATGACGATCTGATCTTCTGCATGTTTTTAGTGGGGGGGTTATATATGGAGGAACCCCCTGGGGGAGCACGGGGAGAACATGCAAACTCCACACAGAGAGAAAGACCCTTACGACGAGATAACCCACCTGGGCAGTAGGCACTGAAGATATGGGGGGGAACACAACCACAGCGCCCACAGTGTCCCAGGCGAGAATCGAACTCAGGACCTTCTGACTGTGAGGCGACAGCTCTACCACTGAGCCACCGTGCCCCTCTTTCCGGTGGCTGTGAGAATTATGAACAATGCATAACCACTCTAACGTTACACACTTTAGTTTTCACGTATCTAATTATATACATATATATTACTATCTTTTATATATAGTACATAGCATGTATTATATCTTTATATGTATATATCTAAACTGCTGCTCGTGTAATGTACTGCTGCTACTTCTTATAACTTTTACCTTATTTTTTTACGTATCTAATTATATACTTATATATTATTTTTTATATATAGTACATAGTATGTATTATATCTATATATGTATATCTCAAATCTGCTGCTCGTGAAATTAACTGCTGCCACACTCCTCGCACTTTAATGCCGCCAGCTGTGAGCATAACAAAATGAACTTTAAGTGGCTCCCTGTTGAGCGAACACATGCACCTTAAATTGTTTCCCTTGCTCTTACATCAGGTATTATGTTGTTTTTATGATGATTCTAATTTATATGTTGTTTTTATATTGTTCTCCTTCTTAGTACTCAGTTGTTCTTATGATATTTTATGATTTATGATATCCTAGTTGACATATCCACCAGGACCTTGAGCCCATATTTCGTTCCCTTCCATGTTTCATGTTTTGGAATGACAATAAATATCCTTGAACCTTGAACCTTGAACCACTAGGAATACATAAGTGCATACTTCTTCCTACTCCTTTTCCAACATCATATTTAATGTGTGTTGTTTATAAGTTTGCCTATTGACTTTATTGTATCATTAGAAATCACGCGTGCTTGATTCTATCGCAGGCTTGCTAAACTCACCCACCCTGGAGCTCAACCACAACACAGGCTCGCATACACAGCTGGGCCGCTGCGCAGCCTCGCCCGCACGTGGCCTCGCCTGCTCTATTGGCATGTGCTGCACACAATTGCTCAACTTCGCATCACTGATGATATCACTCCCTGATGACATCACAATTCCTCGAGTGACCATCACTGATCACATCATGGAGTACTCGAGTGACATCACTCAGCGCACTATAGAGGGAATGCACGTGACGTCACGGACGCGACAGTCAGTGCGGGTACGCCCACTCAGCTGCAGTGAGTGTCAAAACGTCTAAACAAGCCAGGTGGTGCCGCCCGGTCACGGTGTTTAGCGTTCAGCTTCCGCGAGAAAACAACGTAAATGGGAAAGTGCTGTTGTGCCATTGACTGTAAAAATAGATTCAACAAGGCGTCGGAGGTATCTTTTTACAGGCTGCCGAAAGCTAATGAAATGGTCCCGGTCTTCTCTGCAGCTATCCAGGGTTTCAATGAGGGCTCATTCATTCTCTGGCTGTGTTTTACCTGCACAGATATAACGTTACATGAGTGACAGTGTTCACTATGATTGAACAAAGCTAGCGTGTGTTAGTGACAGCGTATGCTATATTTTTCTTAATAAAAGTTGTAATAAAATAAATATTTACCTCTCCACATACAACCAGAATATCCATTGCTTTAATGTCGCCAACAAATCCAGCCTTGAAGTACAACCACGCGTCCAGGCTCTTGTATGCTTCCCTGGCGTCTATATTAAGTAGCTACATATAAATGTCAGGAAACCCTATTCATGGCCACATGTCTACGTCCATGGACCACTGGTTCTTTGGCAAGCTATAAGGGTCACATTCGAGTCCAACTGCCTTTAATTTAAGCAGATAATCGTTTATATTAGCCGTGGTTTCGCTACTACCCCTGGCGGAAGCCACGTTTGTTTTGGAAATTTGACACTCAGTGCTGCTTAGTCCGGCTGAGGGGGCGTGTTCGGGAGGGGGCGTGGCGTCGGTGCATTCCCTCTATAGAGCTGAGCACTCAGTCATGTGACATTTGTTGCCCTGGAAGTGAGTTCCCCATTCATTTTCTCCATAGACATTTTGAAAAATCCTTAAAGGTCCCATTCCGTGCAAAAGCTGTTTTTACTTGTAAATGCATATATACTGCTGTCAGCCCTCCCTGTAATGAGTGGTCACAAGCTCAGAACTGCCACAGTTGGATTTGTCCCTATACAGCTCTCTCAAGCAGTCTCCTCCAAGCCACACCCCCAAACGCTTCGTTTGCCCAGACGGGGGATCGGGACGTCACAAGCTTCCTCACGCATACTGCGCGGGTCTCTCTCACACAAGCTACCTGCACCAATTTGTCTATAGCCACAAAATTAACACTTCTAGCTGGAGCGACGCCAACTGTACGTGATCCAGCAACTGCAGAGGTGCATTCGGTAAGTCTAGGCATTTTGAGATGTCCTCTTTAGCGTAGTAACCGTTAAGTTAACGATAACTCGCAACCTAGCGTGCTGGTCCACAGACGCTAATCTGACGCTAATCCGCCCCAGGCTGGGAGCCTGGGGCGGGCTCTCCCTCAGCGGCCACTGGGAACTGTTAGTTCTGAATATATTATAGAAACAGAGCATTCTTGGGAAGCGACGAGATGAGGAAGTGAGAACTCCGTCACAACAAACGGGGTTGCTATATTTTCGACAAATGCTACATTGCCCCGGAGGGCAATGTACAACATTTAAAGCTATCAATGAAAATAAATGCGATACATGCATGGAAACGGCTTTAGCGAATCTTTAATCAAACTCCATTCAAATGCAGTTTTAACGGAGGAAGACAGCGGGATAAGTTAACCAGTGGGGATAATAGGCGACTCACATCCAGAATTGACATTTTATTCACTTAGAGCATTGGTTCCCAAACTGTGGTCCGCGGGGCTCCTCCGCCTGGTGGTCCGCCAGAGAATTGCATTTTTTTTTTATTTTTTTTACAGACAACAGTTTTTACATACACATTAACCCTGAGCAGTTGCCGGATTGGGCCGATTTTCGGAAATATCGCGATATTTGGGAAACATCACAATTTTGAACATTTACTTTCAGAGGCTGCAGCAGGCTCAGTTTTAAAGCCAGAGCGAAGTTTCTGGTATCATATGAAACTAGAAGACTTAAGGAATGGATGTGTACCAAACATGTCATGCTAGCTTGTCAGGAAGGAAGGTAGCTAAATAACACTCCAAATTTAGGCAACATTTTGGTGAGGGAAAAAAACTTTTTCAAAGGGGTCCTCTTTTTCACAGCCTAATGTTGGCAGGTGTGTGTGTGTGTGTGTGTGTGTGTGTGTGTGTGTGTGTGTGAGAGAGAGAGTGAGTGTCCGTGTGTGTTCATTTTGAACCAGCTAGTAGCCTTATATTGTTATTTAGCCTTTCTGCTGCTATTGCATAGTTAAATCATCAAATTTTATTTTATGGGCGGGGGGGGGGGGGGTTATACGCAGTGGAAGTGGTCCATGGGAAATTTGGTTTGGTACGTAGTGGTACTTGGTCGGAAAGGTTTGGGAACCCCTGACTTAAAGTAACCTCTCTGTGGATTATATATACGCTGAATTGAAGAGTGGCGCCTGGTAATCTATTTCATGTACCTCTGTATATCAATAAACTTTATATATAACATAAACCCAGAGGAGAATCCCGATTTCTTCTGCTTCTCTATGCTTCTCTATGGAGCTCTAGGCTCAGGTTGTCTGAGTGTATTGTGGAGCTGCACGCGCTGTGATTTACTCATCTACGTTCGGGGCTTAGCGATAGGTGAATTTCATATGAAGTTGATGATGGTCCTTTTGTTATTTGAGCTGTTTTTGCTTTCATTTAGTTTTGTTTAAACTTCTTTTACGTGTTGGAAATAAAGATGATCAAATCAAATCAAATATGCAGACAAGAGTAAAGGTTAAATAACTCACCCATGGTCTCATCTCTACCAGCCGTTTCCTCTCCAGTAGTCTGCTGTGATTGGGTGGAGCATAGCCAGGTACCAGACGTCACACAGGGTCCCGCCCCAGTTGGCTACCCTCCGCTTGTTGTGTTTACTCCACTGGAGGAAGAGCGCCCTCAGCTGGTGGCTGAGGGGGGCAGGCTGTCTGAAGAGCCAGGCAGAAAACATCCACTGGAAACGGCACTGTGTGTACTGAAGGAACACACTGTGTGGTCTGAAGGATGAGAGAAACAGAGGGTAACAATAAGATGGACAGGGACGCTGGAACTAGGGGTGCTTAGGGCACTGCAGCAACCCCTCCTGGCGGGGAGCTGTACCTCCAAGACTAAAGGGTTTACTTAAATCAATAAAAAATATCGGTCCTGATGGATTCGGTGCTGAATTTTACAAGAAATTCTGTGACATTCTTGCCCCACTCCTCAGAATACATCTAGCTCTAACGCCTACATTCCACTGAGTCCGTGTTTGGTCCGTCTGCGCTGCGGTACGGCTTCGGAGCCGATACGTTTCCACTCTAATCATTGTGTCAACTCCCACCTACTCCGCTGCGTTGCGTGTCTACTCCGTCCCAGCTCCGACGATCCGGAGCTCTCCGAAGCAGATACGCAAGGCTTCTATTTTTCACGGATGACGGAGCAAAGCCACAGCAAGTTGGGCGGAGCCAGGCATGGAGTCAACAGGGCAGAGGTGTTTACAGCATTCAATATCAAGCCAGAGGACAAACATGTATGAGGAAAAGTTCATAATTGAAGTGGAAAACCACAAAATAATATATGACACGACCCATCCTTTTTACAAAGACAACACCAAGCAAGTCCACCCCTCCTCTGCTTCTCCAGTTGGGAACAATGATCTTCTGCCTGTTTGTTGTTGTATTTATCCCACATACAAATTGTCTCGCGCGATTTTACCGTGGTAACCTGTGGGTCTTGTCTAGAGGTCGACCGATATTGCTTTTTCAATGGCCGATGCCGATGCCGATCTTTAGAGAGCAGGGCGGCCGATGGCCGATATATAATGCCGATTATTATTTATTTTGTTCATTCGATAAAATACGATTAAAATAAACTCCTCAAAAAAAGTTTGGAAACGTTATTTTGCTCGATTATTTCTCCCCTTTAATAATACCAATTGGTATTGTATTTTATATAGTTGGAAAGCCTGATTAGTCACCTTTACAACGGGGTACAACTTGTAAGGATTGTGCATTCGTGGAATGAGAAACACACAGCTAAACGTGTGGGTAGCGCCCCCAAAAAATGTGCAATATTCTTCTGTTGGTATTTTTTTTTAAAGAAATCTAGTAGCCTAGATTTCCATTATCTATTCATGCACATTGAAAATCGAATATAACATTATACTGTAGGCCTACATCTAATATAAGATGTTATCTTATATCAATTATTCTTTTTATTAAATAGAAAAATACATTGGGTTATGCGGTATAGATTTCAGTAGTGACTGGTAGTCTATAGCGAGAGAGCAGTATGTCAGATAACTCATTCATGCACTGTTCTATACATTAACAATAATAATAATAATAATGTAACTGTTTAGATTTGCTGTCATTTGATGGGAGAAGTGTGTTTGCAGAAGATGGTGGTGACCGAGGAAACGTAACGTTACAGTAGGCTCATGGGTGCATGAGAAGACTCACATTCAGTGGCGGACTGCATAATCGGGCACGTCGGGCAAATGCCCGGTGGCCTGGCCTGGCCTGGCCTGCCAAATTTTTTTTTTTTTTTTTGCAGGCCGATGCAGATTAATTAAAAATGCCAGTAATCGGCCCCAATTAATCGGCCGGCCGATTAATCGGTCGACCTCTAGTCTTGTCACTCCAGCTGTCTGGCGGAGCGGAGGCGTGATTTCTAACCCCACATAGGATAGGCAATAACCACGCCCTGTGCCCGCCTACGCAGCAGTCAAGCGCCGGGATTGGCCGGAGCAAGTCTTTTGTGTTCTTCTTTTGACAGATGGAATCTCCCACACCACAAACACTGGAGGGCACGCAGCCCAGCGATTTCATGAACCAACTGAATAACTCTTGATAACGGACAGCGATTTCAGCGGACATTGAGAGCGGACATTGAAATGAATTATGGTCGCATAATAATTGTAATCTACACAATGTACACAATCTACAAAAACATGTATGTGTTCACGTATCGTTCATTTCCTCTAATATAATGTATCATATCGTTAATTTCAAGCTCAATTCTTACCCAGAGAAAAGGTATAGCACTGTATAAATGTAACAAGCAATAGTTTTTTAAACATCTTTATTTTAAAAGATGAATAAACCCAGGTGCTTTAGTCCCAAGCTTCAACAAGCAGACTTTTTATCTAAAAAATCAAATACAATAATAAAATACAGTCCAGTTTTTTCTTCTACATTTTTCACAAGTCCAGCTGGGAATCCCTCTTCCAGTCCCAACAAAAAAACTACAAAAATAATCATATAAAACAATATAAAACCATAGATAAAGTTGTACACACCACAACCAATAAAATCAAAAGTAAAATAAATTATAAATAGCAATAAAGTAAAACACCAATAGCCTATACAAAACATGCAATAAAACCATAGATAAAAAGTTGAACACACCACAACCAATAAAGCTATAATTAAAATAAATGATATGCAAACATGCATCATAAAACCTAGATAAAGTTAAAAACACAATCAATAAAACCAAAAGTATATATAATTATATATAGCTAATAAAACTGTTGGGAATGGGAATGGAATAGACCAGTGTCCTCTAGAGAGAGAGGCGTCAGCGGAGGACCAAAATGCGAGACTCATTAGCCAATGAACACTACACGGCTCTGGAATGGACAGGTCACAGCATCCATCTCTGGGGAGAGGTAAATAGTGAGGAAATAGTCTCAGTGGATAAATGGAAACATTTTACATTTAAAACTATACTTACTGTGTCTTATCAGTGATGGAGGCAGAGGTCACAAGGAGCAGCAGCAGGTGACTTCAGGCAGCATGGTCACTGGGTTGGGACAATATCGGAGGAGAGGAGAGGAAAGGAGTGGAGAGAGGGAAGAGGAGAGGAGGTAAATTACACGAGGAAATCATCTCAGTGAATAAATGGAAACTTTTACATTTCAAACTATACCTACTCAGACAAAGTTGGTATCATTTTGGGTGGCTTTTTCTCTCTGACACAGAGTGTACCAGATGATGAGGAGCTGGTGCTCTGACCCTCTTGGCTGGCTGGCCGTAAACATGATCAGGTCCTGTTGTGACCTTTGTGGGGCGTCCAGCAGCAAGGCGGCGTCTTCCCCCCAAGGGTACCCTGCGTCTCGCCACTGCTGTTGGCTGTGCAGGGATAGCAGGGCCAGCATGCCTGGCAGCTCTACGTATGGCTCTAGATCTAACAGATGTCAAACCGTTGTTTGTGTACCGGCCAAACATATGTAAGGCTGTGCTGATCTTGGATGGATTGTCTTTGATTTTTTTAAAGGCCTTTACTGCAGCCAGTAATGGGGTTGTGAGAGACAGGTTGCTGTTGACCATGGCTAACAGCTCCTTATATATTTCAGCTAATCCCTCTTCAGCAGCTTGACGTGATTCTGGAAAACGAGACCAATAGTAATTTAACCAACAATTGTGAAATATTGTCTAGTTGTCTAGTGGTGTATTGGGTTCTATTATACCAACTCGGCACCAAAAAGTATTTGCACGTGAATAACAAAATGTGAATATTGATATAGGCCACAGTTGAAAGCACGCGTTCTGACTCAATACCTTCCTCCGATTCAGCCTGTTGAACCTCTTCAGCTACCATCACCAGATCCGTCTCTTCTCGACAGGTGTCACCGGCAGTGTCCACGTCTGCAACTGCATCTGTCCCTCTGGATGGCACAGCCTCTTCCTTCAACGGCTGCAGAAACTGGAGGGGAACATTATCCTCTGAAAATGAAACAAGATACCAAAATTTATGTCACGCACCTCCATTGAGTAGCCTACAGTTTACACTACACTACACTGCCATAGCCTGTACTTTGTATTTTACTTACTACCAGTTGCCATGTACAGCAGCTTTGCCTTCATGTCTGCTGTTTGTGGCAGGAAGTTGGTGCTGGGGACGCTGTGCTGGAGGACGACACCTGCCTGGTGTTTGCAGGGCCCACCACTGCTACCCATGGGACAGGTGCACATCTCCAGCTGTATGTCAACGACATAGACCTTTCCAGGAGTGGAGGAGCTTTTGACCTCAAAGTGGCTGTCATCAATCTATGTGAAAAAGTGACAGCGAAGACAGATAACAGACAGGAAGCAAACATGCATATTAAAAAACTGCCTGGACATTTCTTTCAGTCTCAAACTTTGCCAGGAGAAATTAATCTCCATCTATTAATCA